>NW_024097821.1:0-257500 GCF_016545835.1 Crotalus tigris
TGAAGGAAGACCCTTGCCGGGGGATTTTGCAAAAATTTACCATGTCAGACAATGGAGCAAGAGAGGGGGAAAACTCCCTGGAAAGAGAGCCGCTGACCCAGTTGGAACCTTGCCCGAGGTTGGGATCCGAGAGGCCAGATTCCTCAGGAGAAGAAGTGGTGGAGACACAGGACCACACGCCTCGCGGGTCGATGGGCGTTGGAAAGAAAAGTGAGTGGGGAAAGGAATCAAGAAAGGTGACCCTGAGACGGGGGACCAAGCAACCAGAATGGAAGCAGGAGATGGAGAAATCCCTGCACGCAAGTGAAGAGGGAGGAAGCTGGGCACCGTACTCAGACTGGATCCTAGAGAAAGCTATTGATCTGATGAAAAGAACTCTCAGCTCCCTAGGAGAGGAGAATACTGAACCCTACGGCCGCCCCAGTTCCTGGAGCCGCAAAGGGAGAGACACCGAGGGGGACATGGAACCTGCACCCCCAGGGACATCTACTGATCCAGGAGCTCCCACCCCCTACCGGACCACAGATGGCAATCTGGACGGAAGGCACTACCACCCACAACAGAGGCACCGATCCATTCCAAGACGTCCACCGTGGGAAGTGAAATTCAAAGGGGAGCCAACACGCTTGGGATTTTTCCTAACCCAAGTCCTCAGCTACATGGAGGAATATGGGCAGGACATTCCCAGCGACAAGCGACAAAGCCCGCATCCGGATCGTGCAATCTGCCCTGGATGGACCAGCTGCAGATTGGGTGGTGAACCTGCATGACTCCAATGCCCCAGAACTCAGTAACTTCAACCGTTTCATGTCCTCGTTGAGAAGACGATTTGAAGCCCCCCTGGCTGATCGCAAAGCCCGTGAAAGAATAACAACGATGAGGCAGGGCAAACGCCCAGTGGCTGAGTATACACAAGAATTCCGAGCCATTGCCAGCAAACTGAATTGGCCAGAAGACATCCTCCTTGGCCATTTCAAAGACGGACTAAACTATGATCTATATGATGCTTGCCTGCCCCGAGGGGACCCACCTCGACTTGAGGAATGGTACGTCTTGGCAGAGGAAGCAGAGATCGACATATTGAAGAGGCACCGCCGAGGAAAACAATGGAGCCGCCCCCCGCCTGAGCTGACACACCAACCGGTGAAATCATCGGATACAGCCAAGAAGCAAATGAGATGTTTCAATTGCGGAAGAGAAGGGCATCGAGCTGTAGAATGCCGCTCAAAGGCCCCCCAGCACAACCCAGACAGATCCTAAATCAACAAACCCGGAAAGTATTCAGCTAAGCCAAAAGAAACGGCCATGAGAATGATGGAAATTGCAGAAACCCCCACCTCTGCTCACCAAGGGGAAAGGACTCCAGCCTACACCATAGGGCCGGTGGATGCCTCAGATGACAGCTCGGAGGGCGAACCCCTGGTAAGTGGATGCATCACACCCATCTTCAAAACAGTGACTATATTAATCCCCCCCATGCCCGAAGCTGTGAAGGTGAAAGCCTTAATAGACTCTGGCTGTACCCGCTGCCTCATTAGCCCAACACTAGTGGGGAATCTGGGCATCCATCCAGGAGACTGGAACAACCAATCTCATTTGGCCAGCTAGATGGATCCATAGCAGGGGGGGTGCCAGCTACCCTAGCCACTTTGCCAATACATCTCTCCCTGGGCAACCATGAAGAGGACTTAACGTTTGTGGTGACCCCAGGTATGGAATGCCCAATGATTCTAGGGATGGAATGGTTGAAAAAATGGAACCCCTGGGTAAATTGGAGGACGACAGAAATCAAATTCCCGAAGGGGGACCCTATGGACTTAAAACCCCAAGGGAGGCTACCAGAATCAAGAATAGAAAAAGCATCCATAGGAGAGGAAAAAAGATTAACAGAAATACCAGAGGAATATAGGGACCTTGCTGAAGTCTTCAGTGAGGAGAGGGCGAATGAGCTTCCCCCCCACCGACCCACAGACTGTACCATTGAATTCAAGCCTGGGGCAAAACTCCCGAAGCCCAGATTATACTCCATGAGCCCAAAGGAGAAGGAGGAAATGGAAAGATTTATAAAAAAAACCTTGTCTTCAGAGGAGCGAAATTATGCTCAAATTGACAGGGAAGCTTTAGCTGTTGTTGCTGGAATCAAAAAGTTCCATGATTTCCTATATGGCAGGCATTTCACGGTCTTCACTGACCATAAGCCTTTGTTGGGGCTGTTTACCACACATAAACAAACTCCCCAAATCATCTCCCCCAGAATGCTGAGATGGTCTATCTTTCTGTCTGCCTATGATTTTTCCTTATTTCACAAACCTGGGAAAGAAATGGGCCACGCTGACAGCCTCAGTAGATTACCCCTGCCAGTAATAGAGCTGACCCTGCACCAACAATCAATATCCTCTCCATTCAGGCCTTGCCTGAGTCCCCTTTAGATGCCAGGGATGTGGCTGCTGAATCAGCCACAGATCTCACACTTTCTCGTGTCCTATCTTGGGTTTTATCTGGATGGCCAGAGAGCTGTCCAGGCACTGAGTTTCAGAGTTTCTGGTCCAAAAGGAATGAGTTATCCACTTTCCAGGGTTGTCTGCTTTGGGGAAGCAGAGTTGTCATCCCTGCCTAAATGAGGACTAGGGTCTTAGGTTCCCTCCACGAGGGTCATCCTGGCATTGTACATATGAAGGCGCTTGAGCGCAGCCATTTGTGGTGGCCTGGGTTAGACAGAGACATTGAGGCTAAGGTGCATGCATGCCACCTTTGTCAGCGCTCACGCCCTGAAATGCCCCAAGCTCCTGTACATAGATGGGAGGAAACACAGTCTCCATGGTCTAGGGTGCACATTGACTACGCTGGGCCCTTTCAGGGTCAATTCTTCTTGGTCCTGGTTGACAGCCATTCAAAATGGCTTGAGGTTGTACCTGTCTCTTCCACCACCACTGCAAAGACTATTCAAGTACTGAGGGGGATTTTTGCTGCACACGGGCTTCCTGATGTCCTCGTATCTGACAACGGCCCTCAATTCACTTCTTCCGAATTCCAAGCTTTCTTACAGGCCAACATGATTCGTCATGCCACCTCTGCACCTTTCCACCCGTCCACCAATGGTATGTCTGAACGCATGGTTCGCATCACCAAAGACGCTTTGAAGAAAATTACCTATGGAGACTGGCATCACAGGTTGGCTGACTTCCTCCTTTCTTATCGCACTACACCTTCCACTTCTACTGGGAGGACCCCAGCTGAACTTCGTTGGGGGCGCAAACTGACTACCAAGCTTGACCGGTTGCACCCGGACAGACTACCTTCCACAATCACACACCCCAGGGCACCTAGACAACTGCTTGTGGGTGCCCCGGTTTGGACTCGTAACTACGGGCCTGGTCATTCATGGGTCCCTGCCACTGTGTCCAGGGTCACAGGTCCTTTGTCCTACGAGGTTTCCCTGCACGACGGTCGTGTCCTGCAATGACACATCGACCAGCTCCGCACTAGACAGGACCTTCCCACTGAGACTCCTGGTTCTTTTCCAGGGGGGGAGGGGGACCCCTTTGGGCAAAGGAAAGAGTGCGGGCTGCCACCTATCATTAACGAGGGAACTACAGACAGCTCATTCCGAGATTCCGCGAGTGCTCCAAACCGGAATTCATGGAGCCCAGCTAGAACTCAGGCACCAGTGCCTACTCCAGCCAGGGAGTCACCCTGGGGGCATAATCACTACTCACCCGAATCACTCAGTACTCCAGTCAGGGAGGATACCCGGGAGCGTCCAAACAACCCACACCCTGCAAGAGAGCTGGCACACATTCCGTCTAGTTGGCCCAACACTGCCCCTGTCCCTAGAAGGGGGCAAGCACACAGGGAGGTGGTCGAGGAACCGAATCCCGACTACATCACTTCTGGCATCACCCAGGGGACAACTGAGTTTTGGGACAGTACTGAAACTCCAGCAAGCCCGGGTACAGAACGGGAACACGGGGAAAGACAACCTCTTGACAGGTCTAGGACAGACCTGGGAGGTTCTACAGAGTTGCCCAACAGTGACAGTCACTTAAGAGGGCCAGAGAGCCTGCAGCCAGGCAGGACAAACAGGTCAAACAGAGAAAGAAGCCCTGGCCTAACGAGCCCGGTGGGCAAGCAAGCAGGCCAGGCATTGGAGCACAGTCCTTGGGGATCACCAGGGCCTAGCAAGGGGGACAGGCATACATCACCCCTCAGTCAAGGGATACTCGGAAGGTAACCAGAAGTCAGGAGGTCACAGAGAGCTAAAAGATCTCCTAAGTATTTAGAAGATTTTGTAACCCTACTGGCAAAACAGAGTTAACAGAGAGTATTCCTGTACACATAGGAAAATAGAACACTGGGGAACAATAGAAGCAAAAGGAATAACTGGTACAAAGCTAGTATGGGTTCCACACTCGTATTGGGTTGTATATTATTATTTGTATGATCATAGTCTTAGCCGGGGGGGGAGGGGTGTTATGTCCTGAGCCTGTGAAAGCAGGCTCGGGGCATTGCAACGGTCCCGGGTAGGTGCAAGCTGCCCGGGACCAGACTGGCTGTCGCCAGCACTCGCGCGCATGCGCGAGTGCAAGCGTGCCAAATGTTGCAGTTTGGCCCGGGAATCGCCTATAAAAAGGGCAGGGAGATTTGGGCGTTGTCGGCGTCTTGTAACCAGTATGCTGAACAGAAATAAAGAGGTTCCTGAGAACTACAACTGCTTCTCGTGTCATTGCCATTTCGCGAACGACTTAACACTTTCCATATCACTAGCAAGACAAAAATCCTGAAGCTCTAAAAGCAGGAACTTTTCAGGACATTTAAAAAAAGATTTGCATTTTTGAGGACTGTTGATTGCAGTGAAAAAAATCTTCTTTTTGCAATTATTTTGAGGATTGCTATAAAGTCTCAATTAGGGTAAGTGTGTTGGAATTACAAATGGACGCTAGGTAAGTTGAGAACTGCCTGTAAGTTTCAAAAAAAATTCCTGAAGATGAAGCAGGAAAGGCAGAGCTGCTTGCAAGTACATATATTAGGTGTTGCCTGTTGATATTGCAACCTCCAGCCTTGCATTAAAATAATCAGCAGAATAGAACAGAACAGGACAGGACAGGAAAGGACAGAATAGAATAATTATTATCACTTTGAATGTACACCAATCGGCATACATTAAAATGAAATTTCATTGCATACAGGCCTCAAAGGGTCACCACCTCTGATATACACTACATAACTATGACAAAAATAAATAAATAAATACAGAATTATGCATATACCCATATGGAATAATAATATAATACAGGGGTGTCAAACTCAATTTCACTGAGGGCCGCATCAGCATTGCGGTTGCCATTGGGAGGGCCTGGGTGGGTGTTGCCAGGGTGGGTGTGACCTACTGGATAGGGGTGGATAGAGTGGGTGTGGCCTACTGGGTGGGCATGGCCAGCTCTACATCGTTCGCGTCAAGGGTGCCCGTGGGGGCCTGGGCACGAATGGGACAGATCTGAGGGTCTGTGGCAGAAGGGGGTGGGATCGGGGCAAGTGCCAAGGCACGGTCCATTTCTTCATCCCTCACAAAGGGTGACCCCTCCCCAGCATGCACCCAGGAGGCAGGGCCAACACGGCAAGGGCCGGTCCCTTGCTGTTTCCAGACAGCCTTGTGGAACTAAGACTGAATGCGTTTCAGCATAGATCAGCAGTTCTCAACCTGTGGGTCGTGACCCTTTTGGGGGTCGAACGACCCTTTCACAGGGGTAGCCTAAGACCATCGGACAACACATATTTCTGATGGTCTTAGGAACCGAGACACTGCTCCGCATCCGTCTCTGCACGGCCTCCTCCGCCATTTGCAGAGAGAGAGAGGGGGGGGGCACTTTCGCTTCCCTTCTCTCTCTCTCTCTCAGGTGGACTTACCTCCTGCAGGGCTCCTGATTGGCCCTGCACCCGGGTGCCCCACCCCCTGGGAGAAGCGCGGCCAGGGCCTCGTGGCCTTGGAGCCGCCCGGGGAAGCCCCGGGATCCCTGCTGGGAGCGGCCCACTGGAGGCTCCGTTGAGCGGGCCAGTCCTCCCGCAAGCTGTGGCCCAAGGGAGACCAGCCGCTGCAATCCCTAGCCAGCCCGACCATTGGACCCGCTGGCCTGGAATGCGCGCCAGAGTCCAGGCTGCTGGGAAGGAAGAAGGAGATTCAGCAAAGGTAGGAGAGGAGAGCCGCCTCCTGGGGCCCAGCCCTGGCAGCGGCTTCTTTGCCATCCTCTTCCTCCTCCCCTTCTCCTTTCTACTGCCCCCAAGGCGGCTCGGGCGGGTGCCGGGAGAAGAGGGGTGCCTGGGGGGGAGCAGCTGGGCTAGCAGAGAGGCTGGTGGGCTGCGCGGCACCAGCCCCCACTGCGGCTCTATCAGATGGGCAGAGGGTGAGGCTGGGCAGCTCAGGGGCGGCGGGAACGGTAGTAGCAGTTTTTTCGTCCTTCTCCTCTCCTTCTTCCTCCTGCTGCCATCAAAGCAGATCGGATGGGCGCCGGGAGGAAAAGGGGTGCCTGGGGGGAGCAGCCGGACTGGCGGAGGGGCTGGCAGGCTGCGCGGCACCAGCCCCCACTGCGGCTTCATCAATGGATGGAGGACAAGGCCGGGCAGTGCGGGGGCGGTGGGGACCCCCGCTGCTGCAGCAGCGGCCGCCGCTGCCACTGCAGCCACTGCCTCCTGTCCTGCTCCCCCTCCCCACCTGTTCAGCTGAGGACTCGGCAGAGGCCGGGCCGGGGGTGGCGGGGACCCCCGATGATGCTGCCGTAAGAGAGAGAGAGAAAGAGAGGAAAGAGAGAGAAACAGAGGAAAAGAGAGGAAGGAGAGAGAGAAAGAGAAAGAGAGGGGAAAGAGAGAGAAAGAGAAAGGGAGGAAACAGAGAGAGAGAGAGAAAGAAAGAGGAAAGAGAAAGAGAGGAAAGAGAAAAAGAGAGGAAAGGGAGAGAGAGAAGAGAGGAAAGGGAAAGAGAAGAGAGGAAACAGAAAGAGAGAGGAAAGAGAGAAAGAGAGGAAAGAGAGAAAGAGAAAGAGAGAGGAGAGAGAGAGAGAGAGAGAGAGAGGAAAGAGAGAAAAGAGAGAGGAAAGAGAAAGAGAGGAAAGAAAGAGAGAAAGAGGGAGAGGAATGGCGTTTCTCCAACCAGGCTGGGCAGGGCCGGCAGAGCGACCTTCCTGCCCTCCCTCCCCGGCCAGCTGGATGGGGGGGTTGGGAGTCACCACAACATAAGGAACTGTATTAAAGGGTCGCGGCATTAGGAAGGTTGAGAACTATATAGATAGTCACCACAAAATTGTACATTGGCTCCCAACCGGCCTAGCCCAGGCCCAAGGCAGCGGGGGCTGTTCCCTCACTGTTTCCAGGATGGCTTTGCAGGCCACATGAAACCACTTCATGGGCCGCATCCAGCCCCTGGGCCTTGTGTTTGAGATGTTTGATATAATATAATGTAATGTAATGGAAATATAACTGGCTCTGTGACATAATTGCTGCCTCATATCAGCTAAGAAAAGCAACACCTTAAGGTTGCCTCCATATCTTCAGCTGAACTTTCCTTCCTTCCTTCCTTCCTTCCTTCCTTCCTTCCTTCCTTCCTTCCTTCCTTCCTTCCTTCCTTCCTTCCATCCTTCTCCCTTTTCTCTTTCAATTTCTCCCCTTAGCCTATATTCCTTTCCTTCCACCCCTTCCCCTTTTTCTCTTTCTTTCTTTCTTTCTTTCTTTCTTTCTTTCTTTCTTTCTTTCTTTCTTTCTTTCTTTCTTTCTCTTTTTCTTTCCTCTTTCTCTTTTTTCCTATTTTTCTTTCCTTCCTTTCTTCCCTTTCTCTCTCCCTCCTTCCTTCTTTTCTTCCTTTTCTTTTTCTCTCACTCTGTTCCCCCTCCACGCTTCCTTCCCTTCCTCCCTCCCCCCTCTTTTCCTCTCCCTCCCTCCCTCCATTCCTCCTTCCTTCCTTCCTTCCTTCCTTCCTTCCTTCCTTCCTTCCTTCCTTCCTTCCTTTTTTCTTTCTCTCAATCTCTCCCCATCCATCCATCCTACCTTCCTTTCCTCCCTCCCTGTTTCCCCTCTCTTCTTTCTTTCCTTCTTTCCTTCTTTTTCATTTTTCTCTCTCACTCTCTTCCCCCTCCAAACTTCCTTCACTTCCTCCCTCCCCCCTCTTTTCCCCTCCCTCCCTCCCTCCCTCCATTCCTCTCTGCATTCCTTCCGTCCTTTTCTTTCACTGTCTTCCCCCTCTGTGCTTCTTTCCCTCCCTCCCTCCCTCCCTCCTGGTGTTCCACAGGGCATTGCCGTCCAAGTTCACCTTCGAAGAAGAGTCACCTTGTCCAGGCACTTAAAAATTTTATCCACCTGGTTTTCTGAACATTTTTCCTTCCCAGCTCCACCCACGAAACTTTATACTACAGGTAGTACTTGACTTAAAACAGTTTGTTTAGTGATTGTTCAAAGTGACAATGACTCTGAAAAAAGTGATTTATGACCATTTCCCACAGTTATGACCATTACAGCATCTCTATGGCCATGGGATCCAAATTCAGACGCTTGGCAACTGACTCATATTGATGACGGTTGCACTATTCCGGGGTCATATTGTTCTGTTTGCGAGTCAAAGGCATTGAGACGAAGCTGGAGTAACAAAACAAGTCGTCTTTATTCAATTTCACCAACAGAACAGCAAACAAAATGGCGCAAGGCCTTTTTATACTCCCCTTGCAGGGACAGCATCAGCCAATGAATGCAAGGCTAATCTCCCGCCTTGCGCATGCGCGCAAGGCTGGAGACAGCTTGTCTGGTCCCAGGCAACCACATGGTTTGCCCGAGCCATTTGCAGCTTCCTGAGCCTGCTGAGTCATTCAGCAGACCCAGGACATAACACATGTGATCCCCTTTTGTGACCTTCTGACCAGCAAAGTTAAGAGGGAAGTCTGACTCACTTAACAACCGTGTTAGTAACTTACTGCAGTGATTCGCTTAAGAACTGCGGCCCAAAAGATGGTAAAATGGGGCAAAATTCACTTAGCAACAATCTCCCTTAGGAACAAACATTTTGGGCTCAATTGTGTTCATAGGTTGAGGACTACCTGTATTAGAAGTATTACAAGTATTATTGTGGAAGTATTACTCCACAATTCCATTCAATGTAAGATAAATATGCAAGGTAGAAACGTTTGCCCTATAGTAACCCTGGAACTTTGACCCACATGATGGCTGTTGCAGCAACTGCCTGGAGAAACCACAAGCCACGCCAAACTCATAAAGGTGAGTCTTTTGTTCTTGGAAGCCAGGGGGGTTGTGGTTTCACACACCCGCTTGGAAGAGGAATAAGGACAGTGAAGATGAATGTCCTACCAAAACTACTCTTCTTATTCCAAATAATCCCTGTAAAATTGGGGAAGATATTCTTTGATGACTTAAATGCAACAATATTAAGATTTATATGGCAAGGAACAAAACACAAATTAAAATTAAAATGCTACAACAAGCTAAAGATAGTGGAGGATTTGGACTCCCGGATTGGAGACTTTATTATCAAGCAACTATCTTACTATGGATCAAAGAATAGATAGTGTTGAGAAATAAAAGACTTCTCTACCTAGAGGGGCATGATGTACAGTTGAGTTGGCATGCCTTTCTGTGGTATGGGAAAAATAAAAATTTTATGTTAAAATACCAGAATGGCTTTCAACAATGGAAGCTTTTGCTTACCCAAATTTAATTAAGTACGACAAACTCATTACTTATAAAGACATTTTGAATAAGGACAGAAAACTTAAGGACAGGCAAGATCTACAACAACAAGGTATTGACTTATCATGGTGGCCTTACCTACGAATCCAAAGAAGATATGAGAAAGGTCTAAAGACAATGGGATTTTATAAAGAACAGATAGAATTTGACCAAATACTTTTGAAAACAGATGAAAATTTGATTAAGAAATTTTATAGATTTCTGTTAAAATGGAAGATGGAAGACGAACCAGTAAAAGAGACAATGATAGTTTGGGCAATTTTTTTTTTTTTTTGGATATTCTATAGACTTAGAACTTTGGCAAAAGTTATGGGATAGAAATATTAAACTGACTAAAGCAGCTTCATATAAAGAAAACCTATATAAAATGTTTTACATGTCAGAATCCAATCATATTTCATCTTTAATTATCAAATATAGAAACTCCCAATTCTGCCTTCTTTGGATTCTGCCATAAGAGGGAGAGAAGGGGGAGAACAAAGGGGCTTTATGGCCCTCACTTCCTTCAGTAGACTTCAAAGAGCTGAATGCTGAATGTGTGTTTATTGTAACCTATTGTAACCTCAAAGCGTTAACACCAGAGAACATTAGCATTAACAAAGAAGAGTATTTGCCTTTCATGTAGTTATCTGAAGTCTCCATCCAGACGGAAGAAAGAAGAAACGGGGTGGAATTGTGATACTTGAAACTATCACTGGAAGGGGGGTTGATTGGGTGGGACTACTGGGGAACCCCTTAAAACCTTGAATGGGAGAGCTTGGACCCCAAGTCCTGTCTAGCATGCCTTCAACCATTTTCTCTTAATAAAGGATTCCTGTTGGAAGAATTATTCCAAGAGTTCTGTCTTCTTAAGATGCAAAGTGGGGTGGGTCCTTACATTAGACAGGACTTGCAAAATTAATCCACCTGGAAGGAAGACCCTTGCCGGGGGATTTTGCAAAAATTTACCATGTCAGACAATGGAGCAAGAGAGGGGGAAAACTCCCTGGAAAGAGAGCCGCTGACCCAGTTGGAACCTTGCCAGATGTTGGGATCCGAGAGGCCAGATTCCTCAGGAGAAGAAGTGGTGGAGACACAGGACCACAAGCCTCGCTGGTCGATGGGCGTTGGAAAGAAAAGTGAGTGGGGAAAGGAATCAAGAAAGGTGACCCTGAGACGGGGGACCAAGCAACCAGAATGGAAGCAGGAGATGGAGAAATCCCTGCACGCAAGTGAAGAGGGAGGAAGCTGGGCACCGTACTCAGACTGGATCCTAGAGAAAGCTATTGACCTGATGAAGAGAACTCTCAGCTCCCTAGGAGAGGAGAATACTGAACCCTACGGCTGCCCCAGTTCCTGGAGCCGCAAAGGGAGAGACACCGAGGGGGACGTGGAACCTGCAACCCCAGGGACATCTACTGATCCAGGAGCTCCCACCCCCTACCGGACCACAGATGGCAATCTGGACGGAAGGCACTACCACCCACAACAGAGGCACCGATCCATTCCAAGACGTCCACCGTTGGAAGTGAAATTCAAAGGGGAGCCAACACGCTTGGGGTTTTTCCTAACCCAAGTCCTCAGCTACATGGAGGAATATGGGCAGGATATTCCCAGCGACAAAGCCCGCATCCGGATCGTGCAATCTGCCCTGGATGGACCAGCTGCGGATTGGGTAGTGAACTTGCATGACTCCAATGCCCCAGAACTCAGTAACTTCAACCGTTTCATGTCCTCTTTGAGAAGACGATTTGAAGACCCCCTGGCTGATCGCAAAGCCCGTGAAAGAATAACAACGATGAGGCAGGGCAAACGCCCAGTGGCTGAGTATACACAAGAATTCCGGGCCATTGCCAGCAAACTGAATTGGCCAGAAGACATCCTCCTTGGCCATTTCAAAGACGGACTAAACTATGATCTATATGATGCTTGCCTGCCCCGAGGGGACCCACATCGACTTGAGGAATGGTACGTCTTGGCAGAGGAAGCAGAGATCGACATATTGAAGAGGCACCGCCGAGGAAAACAATGGAGCCGCCCCCCGCCTGAGCTGACACACCAACCGGTGAAATCATCGGATACAGCCAAGAAGCAAATGAGATGTTTCAAGTGCGGAAGAGAAGGGCATCGAGCTGTAGAATGCCGCTCAAAGGCCCCCCAGCACAACCCAGACAGATCCCAAATCAACAAACCCGGAAAGTATTCAGCTAAGCCAAAAGAAACGGCCATGAGAATGATGGAAATTGCAGAAACCCCCACCTCTGCTCACCAAGGGGAAAGGACTCCAGCCTACACCACAGGGCCGGTGGATGCCTCAGATGACAGCTCGGAGGGCGAACCCCTGGTAAGTGGATGCATCACACCCATCTTCAAAACAGTGACTATATTAATCCCCCCCATGCCCGAAGCTGTGAAGGTGAAAGCCTTAATAGACTCTGGCTGTACCCGCTGCCTCATTAGCCCAACACTAGTGGGGAATCTGGGCATCCCATCCAGGAGACTGGAACAACCAATCTCATTTGGCCAGCTAGATGGATCCATAGCAGGGGGGGTGCCAGCTACCCTAGCCACTTTGCCAATACATCTCTCCCTGGGCAACCATGAAGAGGACTTAACGTTTGTGGTGACCCCAGGTATGGAATGCCCAATGATTCTAGGGATGGAATGGTTGAAAAAATGGAACCCCTGGGTAAATTGGAGGACGACAGAAATCAAATTCCCGAAGGGGGACCCTATGGACTTAAAACCCCAAGGGAGGCTACCAGAATCAAGAATAGAAAAAGCATCCATAGGAGAGGAAAAAAGATTAACAGAAATACCAGAGGAATATAGGGACCTTGCTGAAGTCTTCAGTGAGGAGAGGGCGAATGAGCTTCCCCCCCACCGACCCACAGACTGTACCATTGAATTCAAGCCTGGGGCAAAACTCCCGAAGCCCAGATTATACTCCATGAGCCCAAAGGAGAAGGAGGAAATGGAAAGATTTATAAAAAAAAACCTGGAGAGAGGTTTCATTGAGCCAGCCAAGCCTAAAGTGGCTGCCCCGGTCCTTTTTAGAGAGAAGAAGGATGGCTCTTTACGTTTATGCGTGGATTATAGGGCCCTGAATACAATCAGTGAAAGCAACCTATACCCGCTGCCCCTCATGAAAGACATGCTGTCACACCTATCGAAAGGGAAAATTTTTTCTAAACTAGACTTAAGGGAAGCTTACTATCGAGTGAGAATCAAGGAAGGGGACGAATGGAAGACTGCATTTAACTGCCCCATGGGGTGCTATCAATTCAAAGTCTTGCCATTTGGATTACAAGGGGGCCCTGCAGTCTTTATGCAACTAATCAATGACGTTCTAAGGGAACACCTGTTTAAGGGGGTCCTTGTTTACTTGGACGACATTCTTATCTTTACCGAAACAAAAGAAGAACACGTCAAACTTGTCAGAGCGGTTTTAAAGAAGCTGCGAGCCGCTCACCTATATGCCAAACTCTCAAAATGCGAATTCCACCAGGAAAGGATAGACTACCTAGGCTATCGCATATCCCCACAGGGCATTGAAATGGACCCAGAGAAGGTCAGAGCAGTATTAGAATGGGCACCACCCCGCACAAGAAAGCAACTACAAAGTTTCCTGGGCTTTGCAAATTTTTACCGCCAATTCATCCCCTCATTTGCACAGATAGCCTTGCCCCTCACTAACTTACTAAAAACGAAGGGAACATCCTCAGTAAAACCTAGCCAGCCACTAACATGGACAATGGAGTGCCAAGCAGCGTTTGAGAGACTAAAGAGACTTTTTTCTGCCGAACCAGTACTAAGGCACCCAGACATGGACAAACCCTTCATAATACAGGCAGATGCAAGTGATGTGGCAGTGGGGGCTGTGCTATTACAAGAAAATGATGATGCAGTATTGCAACCCTGTGCATATACATCTAAGAAACTCACGGAAACAGAACAGCGCTGGCCCGTATGGGAGAAGGAGGCTTATGGGATACGTTGGGCATTACTCACGTGGCGACAGTTCCTGGAAGGCAACAAAATCCCCTTCCAGGTATGGACTGATCACAAAAATTTAGAAGCCCTGAAAACTTCCAGGAAACTCAACCCCAAACAAGCCCGCTGGTCCCAGCATTTTCACCAATTCCAATTTAAGCTCAAACATTTACCAGGAAGAAAGAACTTCCTGGCAGATGCACTATCTCGCATGCCCCAATATAACAGCGCACGAACCACAGACTCTAGACCAATAATGGCAGAGTCACAACTGGCAGCGCCAGTAACCACAAGAACCCAAGCCAAAATAAAACCACAACTGGACAGCCAAACTGGGATTGAATTCAGAAAAAGTTTGGAAACAGATGATTGGTTCCAGAAAAACAAACATGTGTGCACAATGAGAGACGGATTGCCTTGGGTAGGGGAAAAGTTATATATACCAACAACTCAAAGACTAACTTTCATGCAACTTTGCCATGACACAAAATCAGCAGGGCATTTTGGATTTGTAAAAACTTTACACTTAATTAAACGGCAATTTTGGTGGCCATCAATAAAAAAGGACATAGAAAGTTATGTTGCCAGCTGCCCAACCTGTGCATCAGCAAAGAGGTTGCAAGGGAAATCGCCAGGGCTGTTACAACCAGTGGCAAGTCCCTCAGCCCCCTGGAGGGAAATAGCCATGGATTTTATAGTGGAATTGCCTGAAAGCAATGGGAATACTGTTATCTGGACAGTCACGGACCTATTTTCCAAACAGGTGCACTTTATCCCTTGCCAAAAAATTCCCACTGCAAAGGCCTTAGCAAAACTTTTCATCCAGCACATTTACAGATTGCACGGGGCACCCCAACGCATCATCTCTGATAGGGGAGTGCAATTTACGTCTGCATTTTGGAAGGAATTTTTATCCCTCTTAGGGACCACTCAGGGATTGACATCTAGCCACCACCCTCAAGGAGATGGACAAGCGGAACGGTGCCAGTCGGTACTTGAGCAATATTTGAGATGTTTTTTAAATTTCCAACAGAGTGATTGGACGGACTTACTTCCTTTTGCAGAAGTTGCCTACAATAATGCAGTCCACTCCAGCACAGGCTACACTCCTTTTCAAATAGCCAACGGCCAAAGTTTCAACCCTATGCCAGAGTTAACCCCAAAAGAACCAACGATCCCTTCACTGAAAGAATGGATGGAAAACCTACAAAACACCTGGCCAATAGTCAGAAAATCACTAGATGAAGCTAGGCGGGCATACAAAGCACAAGCCGATAAAAAAAGGGTTGAGCCTACACCATTCATTATAGGAGAAATGGTGTACTTATCTACAAAATACCTAAAGTCCCTACAGCCCTGTAAAAAACTTGGACCAAAATATATAGGACCTTTTCCAATTAAAAGGATCATAAATCCAGTAACAGTAGAATTAGAATTACCCAAAAACCTCAGGCAAATACACCCAATTTTTCATTGCAGCTTGCTGAAAAGAGAGCATCAGTCACCTCTACGGCCAAAAATCCCCCCCCCACCACCTCCAATCATGGTGGAGGGGGAACAACACTTCGAAATAAAAGAGATCCTTGACTCTAGGAGATATCATGGAACAACTCAGTACCTAGTTGCCTGGAAACACCTCCCTGCCTCACAAAATGAGTGGGTCCATAAACGTCACGTCAGAGCCCCGAAGCTATTGAAGAAGTTTCACACAGAGTATCCTAACAAGCCTAACTAAATTTTTTACTTGTGTTTTCTTTCAGGTGGATCTCTCTTATTGTTAAGAGGGGCCGGATGTCAGAATCCAATCATATTTCATCTTTAATTATCAAATATAGAAACTCCCAATTCTGCCTTCTTTGGATTCTGCCATAAGAGGGAGAGAAGGGGGAGAACAAAGGGGCTTTATGGCCCTCACTTCCTTCAGTAGACTTCAAAGAGCTGAATGCTGAATGTGTGTTTATTGTAACCTATTGTAACCTCAAAGCGTTAGCATCCAGAGAACATTAGCATTAACAAAGAAGAGTATTTGCCTTTCATGTAGTTATCTGAAGTCTCCATCCAGACGGAAGAAAGAAGAAACGGGGTGGAATTGTGATACTTGAAACTATCACTGGAAGGGGGGTTGATTGGGTGGGACTACTGGGGAACCCCTTAAAACCTTGAATGGGAGAGCTTGGACCCCAAGTCCTGTCTAGCATGCCTGCAACCATTTTCTCTTAATAAAGGATTCCTGTTGGAAGAATTATTCCAAGAGTTCTGTCTTCTTAAGATGCAAAGTGGGGTGGGTCCTTACATTACAGATGGCACATGACACTAGTAAGGCTAGCGAAAATGTTTAAAAATGTTTTGGATAATTGTTGGAAATATAAACAAAAGCCAGGTACTTATTACCTTATCTGGTGGGTATGTCCCTAGTGCAAAGAAATTTTGGTCTAAGATTCATATATGCCTGGAAAAGATGACTAAAATACAGATAGAATTTAATCCAGAATTGTTTTTATTAGGAATACTAGGATCTAACTACGGGAAAGGGAATGAGTATTTAATATTACATATATTGACAGCTGCGAGAATAGCATTTGCCCAATATTGGAAAAATGAAAATGTACCATCTGATGAGATCATAATTAGGAAAATTTTAGAATGTGCAGAAATGGACAGACTAACCCTAGAGATTAAAGAGAAAGAAGACTCACTTTATTTTAAAACATGGGAAAACATCAATGGTTAATAAAAAGAGTTAGCGAAAAATGATTGTGAAATTTATTAAGATGATTGATGTTTATTAGCTGACATGCTTTATAATTATTGCTATTTTTGTTGACTACAGCTACTTATTATCATATTGAATACTTATATCTGGACGATAGTTTTTTGCTAAAGCTTGGAATGTCATTGGGGGCAACCCCATTGTTGTATCTACCTCCACCCCAACTCCTTTCCCAAACCCCACCCTGAATCCCACTACCTATATCGATCCTTCCCTTCCCTGACTTTATAAAATTTAATAAAATATTGTTAAAAGTAGACAAATTCATGATGGCTACAAATAGTTGAATACACATATATAGATATCTTTAAGGATAAAAATATAATAATTATAATATAATAAAATATAATAAAAAAAAAATAACTCAAGTACTTTGGCCACCTAATGAGAAGGAAGGACCCATTGGAGAAGGGCCTAATGCTGGGAAAGATTGAGGGCAATAGAAGAAGGGGACGACAGAGAATGAGGTGGCTGGATGGAGTCACTGAAGCAGTAGGCGTGAATTTAAATGGACTCCAGAAGATGGCAGAGGACAGGAAGACCTGGAGGAACGTTGTCCATGGGGTCGCGATGGGTCGGACACGACTTCGCAATTAACAACAACAACAAGGATAAAAATGCTTTTTGAATGATGATTGAAAGAAGTATAATATAATCCAATATGAATACACTAGAAAATAAATGTCTACTCCAAAAAAAAAAAAGAACCTGAATCCTAGGGTGGAAGCAAACTCAGAGATCTTCTTGTCCACCCCCCTGTCAAAGCAGGAGACCTTATACCATCCCAGTCAAATGCTTGAAAACTATTATCAAAAACTTCAAGTGATGGAGTACCCACAACTTCTGGAGGCAAGGGATTCCACAGATTAATTGTTCTCAATCAGAATAGAGCTGGAAGGGACATTGGAGGTCTTCTACTCCAACCTCCTGCTCAAGCAGGAGACTCTATTCCATTTCAGAGAGGTGGCTATCCAATCTTTTCTTAAAAACCTTCAGTGATGAAGCACGCACAACTTCTGAAGGCAAGCTGTTTCCTTGATTAGCTTCCATCCATTGCTTCTTGTCCTGCCTTCAGGTGCCTTGACCCCCCCCCTCTTTCGTGTGTGTGGCATCCCCCACCAATACTGGAATACTGCTATCATGTCACCCCTAGTCCTTGCCATACCATATTCCTACAACTCTCCTTCATGTTTAGCCTCCAGTCCCCTAATCATCTTTGTTGCTCTCCTCTGCACTCTTTCTAGAGTCTCCACATCTTTTTTTACATCGTGGTGACCAAGACTGGATGCAGGATTCCAAGTGTGGCCTCACTAGTGTAGTATAAAATGGTATTATCCCTTTTCGTGATCTTGATTTTATCCTTCTGTTGATACATACCAGGATTGCATTGGCTTTTTTGGCAGCTGCGGCATGCTACCAATAGTTTGCAATCACTCTATATGTTCTTCTTTAGAGGAACAATGAGTGGGTCAAGCTATTCTCCAAAGCGTCTGAAGGCAGGACAAGAAGCAACGGGTGGAAACTTATCAAGGAGAGAAGCAACCTGGAATTAAGGAGGAATTTCCTAACAGTGAGAACAATTAATCAGTGGAACAACTTGCCTCCAGAAGTTGTGTATGTTCCAACACTAGAAGTTTTAAGAAGAGATTGGACAGCCATTTGTGTGAAATGGTATAGGGTTTCCTGCAAAGGAGTTTGTGACAAACCCATTTCTTACTGCCTATGTTTGGTGGTTCACCATTATTGTGCCAAAGTTTGTGGCACAATAAAACAGAAAACCTCATGTGCAAATCCCAAGCTCAAATAATAACAATGCTCATCTTGTCTCTGCCTGAAGTTTACTTCAGAGAGTAACATGGTTAGCTTTTTACAAAGTGTTATCAAGTTCTGTACTCATGCTGACAACTGTGTGGATCTAAATGGAAAATATTACTGATTTTAGCCAGTCAGGCTAGTCAAGCTATCTCTGTGGGAAACTAAATACAAGCCAAACGTTTGGTTTGGGGCACATTCATTATTTTAAAGCATTTGAGGGATATACAGGTGTATTTAACACTCACTGTCTTGTTTTAGCTCGGTTGCCTTTGAAAATGCAAACCACTGGAATTCAAAAATACAACACAATGGGGTAACACACTTGTTTCGGCTTACGCAGATATAATTCAAATAGCCTGTTCTGATCCCCAAATTACATAGTCCAAAATTTATGTTGTTTAGTGAGACATTTGTTAAGTAAGTTTGGCCCCATTTTATGACTTTTTTTGCCAGTTGTTAAGTAAATCACTGCAGCTGTTAGGTTAGTAACATGATTGTTAAATGAAACTGGCTTCCCCATTGACTTTGCTTCAGAGAAGTTTGCAAAAGAGGATCACATGACCCCAGGGCATGGCAACTGTCATAAATATGAACCAGTTGCCTAGGGTCTGAATTTTGATCACGTGACCATGGGGATGCTGCAATGGTCTTAGGTGTGAAAAATAGTCCAAAGTCGCTTTTTTCAGCATCACTGTAACTTTGAATAGTCACTAAATGAACTGTTGTAAGTCAAGGACTACCTGTATGTTGAATTATGTCCATAGGGCCACCATCAGTGAACTGTTGGACAGTATTACTTGGTCTGTTGGGTGGATGTTTGGGCGGTTTTAGGGGTGGGGAATTGTGGTGTGTGGGAGTGTGTTTGGGGATTATGTGTGTGGGACCTGGTCTTTGGGTGTCACATAAATTTCGTTGTATGTGTATACTGTGTATACACATACAATGACAATAAAGTTTATTTATTATTTATTGTTGTAATTCTCTCAAGCATGGTATTCAACAATATATAAAAAATTACAGATTACTTGCAACTATTCGTTTAGTGACTGTTTGAATTTACAACGGCATGAAAAAAAGGAACCTATGACCATTTTTCACACTTATGACCATTGCAGTCTTGTGGAAAAATAAAGCCTTAAAAAAATAAAGGACTTTTACGAAATTCCAAGGGTGAAAGAGAGATTTTTATTTTTGCGCAAAAGGTTCAGAAGTGATTTAACAATCAACAAATTTCTGAACAAGGGGGAGGGTCTAAACTAAAGCTTTATAGGTTTCTTTTTCTCAGGAACAAAGGAAGCATAGATGGAATCTTACATTGTATATGGAATCTACTTTGTGTAACATTCAGATAGTTTCTCACACGTTAGCTCCATTTCTCATGGGAATACAATGAAGGCAGTTTTTACTTTTATACAATGTTTCTAAATATGCATTAGGTCATTCACGTACTGTTAATACAGCTTTTGGCTAACACAGCTTTCTTTCAGAGATTATGCAGACACATGATTTTTGCTTTTAGTGATTTTTCATTATTATTATTATACTTTGTTCTTCTTTATTCTATGTTATTATATTTCTTTCCCACATTACTCCCCCCTTTGGAAGTTTTCCAGCTTAAACTTCCATTATTCTACCTCTGATTCCAGATCTCTTGAAGGTACCATTTTATATTCCCATAAGGCTAACATTGTTTCATGTTTTGCTGTTAATTGGGCTGTACTTTCTGAGATCCTCCGAATCATGGCTATAAGACAGGTGAGCAAGCAAGGAATTAAAATACATCCTAGAATTAACAAAACTTGCAGGCCTACAAACCTTCATAGTCATAGCAGCTTTGTTAATTCCAGGATCCATAGCAGTGGTCTCATTGGTTCCAGACCACCATTTACCATTTCCCCATGTCCCTGTGCATAGGAGGTCACCTACTGCTACACAAGATTCTGTTTTGTTTCTTGAGTAACATGCATGTCCTACCAAGTTGGAAGTGAGAGCCCAATTACCATCTTTCCCACTTGTATAGGTTAAATTATTATTTTTAGACATTTCTAGTACCTTGGTATAATTTAACTCTTGTGCTTCCCATGGCCACCTTTCTCCCATGTTTGTTCCACCACACACAAAACAGTTACACATGCCTAAAGTATGGGCAATGTCTTCTGCTAACTTAACAAAGGTATTGGTTACATGTCTAGGTACTTCAGGAATATGTAGGTTCTCCATTTCCTCATAATATGACCAAAATAATGATTTTTGTTCTGGTCTTTTGGTTGCAGTTATAATTTCGACTTCTATTTCTGACATTGGGTCATAGCCATTTGTATCTATTCCTATCCCAAACATCCATTTCTTATTTTCCCACCTATTTTGTTCCAGGAACCAACTGCCATTCTTGACTGTGAGAGTCACCAAATTACAGTTATCCATTCCACAGGAATTTGCTTTTGTTTCATTCTTTTCAAACAAGTTGTGGTCTATCTTTTGGGTCTTGGGTATGCCACTTAATACATGACCACCACTTATATTTGACCACACATCCATCTGGTGGGCACAAGTACTTATGTTTTGGGATAAAGTTGTGAATATTACCGATCCCTCTGCAACCATATGTTGGAGTCCAATAATTAGCTGCTTTGCAAACATCAAAGGTGATGCTAAAACTGGAGCGTGGATTGGATTTCCATTGGGAGATCCCTAAGAGTGCCTGGTCCTTATAGCTAGTTCTTGTTCTATGTGTTTTGATTTGTAAGGCCCAACGATCAGGATCAGACTTCGGGTTATAACACTGATATTGGACACCTTTTCTACAAACTTTATATGTAGTTCTATTGTATGTACAAGAGTCAGGAGAACTATCTTGGCACCCTTCTGGTTTAACTGTATGGTAAATCAAAGTCTTGGTTATCTGGTTTCCTTGTTTTGTAGTTTTGATACAGTTTTGACAACCTTGGTTTCCCTGTGTTTCTGCTCTTTCTTGGTGTGTGCTACTCAATAATTCTTTATTAGAGGGTTTCTGCATTATGACCTCTCGTGTAGCCATTGTACTGATTTGTGTAGGAATGTGTGTGCATATTAAATAATTAACAAATATTATGAGCTGTAGAATCCTCATATCTTCCACCGTGCGTAGAGAGACAGTTTCCTGGGGTGTCTCAGCAAGGTTGTTGATCACACCGTGTCTTGGGAACCCGTTGCTGTATTTCTTGTAAATTTCAACACCAAAGGCTTGTCAGTCTTGTCCACCTTGTAGGTCACCGGATCTGCAGGTGCAGCTGCTTTCACTCTACTCCAATGGATCCAAGACTTTCCTTCCAAGGTTTTCACTGCCAAAGGAGAACACATGACAACAGTATACGGTCCTTTCCATCTTGGGCTCAAGGGATCTGATTTCCAGTGCTTTACCCACACTCTATCTCCTGGCTTGACTAGGAAACTGTGCTCAACAGTAGAAGTTTGAGAAACTATTGCGTAACCAGAGTATCTACTTCCTTTATCCATAAATCTAGAACCATCAGTAAACAATTGATAGTCTGGATTATGCAAGGGTTGGTCTGTAAGGTCAGGTCTGCAAGAATATTGTAGTTCTATTGTTTGCATACAGTTATGAACAGGTTTGGTTGAATCAGGAATTGGCATTTGAGTTGCTGGATTTAAAGTTGAGCATTGTTGCAGTGTAACTTGTGGATTTTCTAATAAAAGAGCCTGTATTTTATGCATTTGTTGATTACTTATCCATAAATGTCCTTTATTGTCAATGATTGTCTGCAAGGCATGACTAGTATAAACAGTCACTGGAGCTGAAAAGGTTAACTTGTTTGCCTCCTGCAGTAATAGCATAACTGCTGCTAGAATTTTTAAACATTGGGGCCAGCCTTGTGAAGAAATGTCCAGGTGTTTTGACAGATAAGCGACAGGGCGATTCCAACTTCACTGCTTTTGGGTAAGGACCCCTAAAGCTACATTTTGTCTTACATTCACATAAAGTGAAAAAGGCTTAGATATATCAGGTAGTCCTAGGGCGGGAGCTGTGGTGAGAGCCTGTTGCAATTGTCTCATTGCTTGGGTTTGTTCCCCTTGCCACAAAAGAGGTTCTTTTTCTGGTCCCGTTAAAACTTGGTACAATGGTTTAGCTGTGAGAGCGAAGTTAGGAATCCAAATTCTACAGAAGCCTGTAATTCCCCAAAAGGCTCTAATTTCCGGTTTTGTTTGTGGGATGGAAATCTGTAACAGCTTGCTTTCTCTGGGGGCCCAAAGTTCTTTGTCCTTGTGAAAGTTCATAGCCTAAATACATTACAGTCTCTTGAACTAATTGTGCTTTCTTTTTGGATGCTCTATGACCACAGTCTTGTAACAATTGGAGCAGTCTGGATGTGTTTTCAAAGCAATCCTCCCTGCTTTGGCCAGTTACTAAGACATCATCGACATATTGAAGGCAACAATCCTCTTGTCTGACTAACTTCAGATAAGCAAGATCTTGGGCTAAAGCATGTTGGCAAATTTTTAAATATACGGCTACCACAAGGCTTTGAGTCTTATTTGAGTTTCTCCAGATACTCCCTGAATTTGAATAGTCTGCTTTGATTGCTTGCCAATAGATTTATTTAGGACAGATCTGGTGGCTCCCATATCAACTAGCATCGGGACAACCTGTCCTCCCACCCATATTTTAACAATGGGCTTTGGAGGTGGGGCGATAGAACCCTGTCCTCTTCAGTCTTCCCATTCCATGTCAGCTAAGCTGATCATGTTTTCTTCTCTTTCCTCTGTCTGATTGGGATAAACTGGATGCCCTCTTCCTTGGAAGCTCTTTCTGATGCCTCTCTGGAAAGTCCCTCTAAATCCTCTTCCTCTCCCTCTTCCATACTGGCGAGATTGTCCCCTGGGTTGGCCATTCCTCTGGGGGCACTCCCTTTGCCAGTGTCCTTCTTATTTACAGATGGTACACTGATTGGGTCCTAAGCATGTTCCTCCCAATGCCACGGCTAACATTTCAACTTTCTTTTTTTCTTTTTGATCTGATTTGCGTTCCTCCTCCCTGTCACGGTTACGGAACACTTTCCTTGCGATTTCCATAATCTCTGCTATATTTTTCCCTAAGGCCCCTTCTGTCCGCTGTAGTTTCCTTCGTATATTTAGGGCACTCTGGGTAATAAATCTTTCAATTAGGAGTGGGTGGTTTTCAGCCGTCTCCATATCAAGACCTGTATTTACTTTGTAAGCTTCTATTAATCTGCTAAGGAAAGCAGTTGGGGATTCATTTTTCTCCTGCCAAACATTGGTTACGGCAGAATAATTAACTGGGCGGATGGCTGTTTCCCTTAAAGCTTCTAAACATAACATCTGATAAGCTTTTAACAAAGTCTGATGTTGGACATTATTGGAATTCCACTCTGGTCTCATTTCTACAGCGTCTGTATTTCTGTGTGTCTCATAATTAACTCCTCCTTATGGATGCCTTCTGGCTAAAACTTTGATTTTTCCTAATTTATATTTTTCTCTGCCTTCAACATCTAGTAAAGTAGCGATAAGCTGTTGGATATCATCCCAATTAGGATTATGAGTTTGAATGATATTTGCAAATAAATCAATTATCTCTTGGGGTTTTTCTGAAAATGATCCAAAATGTAATTTCCAATTCAAAAGATCTGTGGTTGTAAAAGGAACATATTGTAGCATTGAAATATTAGTATTATCTGGTCCAGGAAACAACACCTCTCTTAGAGAGGCTATATTTTCTTCTGTTTTTATTTCTAATTTGCTTCTGGTTCGGCTAGAAACTGTTTTGTTTTCTTCAAAGTTATTCAAGCTTTTATCTGTTTCTTGAAGGGATGCAGCTGTTGCTAATTTTCCTTCCTCACCGGCTTCTGGCTGAAATTGGGCTTCTCTTTCAGGCAGAGGGGGTGGAATTTGCTGATTTATTCTCCCTTCTTCTCTTCTAGGAACGTAGGGGGGTGGTCTGGCAATTTCCTCCCTATCTTCCTGGCTGAAAATCTTAGCTTTTGTTTGAGGCTTGGCTTTTTGGCTTGCCAAATATATCCTTGCACATTCTATCTGACATTTTGCTAACCATCTGGGTCTCTCTGCAATGTTGATTTTCCACTGGTCAATATAGAGTTACTGGTCCCAATAACCATTTCCAGTCACAATTAGATGAACCCGTGCAACGAGTTCGGGATTCGCCGATCCCATTTTTGGCACCCTACGCCCAGGGCAGTCCATTCAGATTCACAGAATCTTTTTAACATGGCTGGATTTGGTTTTGGATCTCCATAATCCCTAGAAAAACCCTTTTGAAATTCTTTAACATGCACTGGAGTGGCGTCTGGTCAACGCTCTCCTTTGACTTTTCCCCACCCATCTCTCTAGTACACTACCATCGATCATTCAAGCATGAGCTACAATGGTTTAACCTCCCACACAATCCTGCCTATTGAAGGCTTAAGGACGACACCTTTGCCTTCTCAGGGGGTGATCGGTTCCCTCTTCCGATCCAAAAGGGATCAGGTTTTTTCCCTGTTTTACAATACTTGCCTGCAGGAGTTTTCCAGACTCCTTTGTTGATTTAAGACCTGTCTGTCACCCTCACGGATCCTTAGACTGGAATGCTTCGTTGATGGGTTAATTCCCTTTCCTCCCATTGAGGTCTCCCTGTAGTCAAGAGCTATGGAGCCGGCTTTGGAGCTGTCGTCATTTAGGAGAGGGGGCCCCAGCAGGGCAATCTGTCTTGGAAGCTTAAATCCCTTTTCTTAAAAGCCCTTAAAAATGTCCCGGCGGAGAAGTCGCCATAAATCTTGTGGAAAAATAAAGCCTTAAAAAAATAAAGGACTTTTACGAAATTCCAAGGGTGAAAGAGAGATTTTTATTTTTGCTCAAAAGGTTCAGAAGTAATTTAACAATCAGCAAATTTGTGAACAAGGGGGAGGGTCTAAACTAAAGCTTTATTGGTTTCTTTTTCTCAGGAACAAAGGAAGCATAGATGGAATCTTACATTGTATATGGAATCTACTTTGTGTAACATTCAGATAGTTTCTCACACATTAGCTCCATTTCTCATGGGAATACAATGAAGGCAGTTTTTACTTTTATACAATGTTTCTAAATATGCATTAGGTCATTCACGTACTGTTAATACAGCTTTTGGTTAACACAGCTTTCTTTCAGAGATTATGCAGACACATGATTTTTGCTTTTAGTGATTTTTCATTATTATTATTATACTTTATTCTTCTTTATTCTATGTTATTCTATTTCTTTCCCACATTAGCAGCATCCTCATGGTCACATGATAAAAATTTGAACATTTGAAAACTGGCTCGTATTTATGACGGTTGCAGCATCCGGTGGGTTATGTGATCCCCATTTCTGACCTTCTGCCAAGCAAATTGAATGGAGAAGCCAGATTCACTTAACAACCATGTGATTCACTTAATAAATGAAGGGATTCACTTAATCACTGTGATAAGAACAGTCATTAAATGGGTCAACACTTGCTTAACAACTGTCTTGCTTAGCAATTGAAATTTTGCATTCATTTGTGATAATAAGTTGAGGACTGCCTGTACTTCAAACTCTAAAAGAGAATGAAACAGTAGACTTGTAATTTTGTGGGTTTTTTCCTTAGAAATATCCTTTCTTTAATTTTGGTTCCTTGGGGGGGGGGGGGGAATCAGCGAATATGGTTTCTCTTCACATGGATTAAAAGCCACCTCAGGGAGGCCATTTTGACAATGTTTCCCCTTCAGGAACAGATAAAATGGCAAAGCTGAAGGCTGATTAGTGCTCTTTCATGACTGAAACAAAATGGCTTCTGTTTGGTCTGACAATAGCCAAGAAAATGGAGGTCGCTTTTCCCTGCCAGGTCTGTTAACCTCTATTGATGCTTTTATTTCTCCTCAACGGAAAGAAAAATTAATGAAACTGAAATGAAAGCTGTAATAAAAGAAGATTATTTCCTGGGCTGACAAGATGGCAGGCCTAAAGACAACCAAGTAGCCTTTTGAGGAAATAAAAGCGATCCATTACCCGAAATGGAAATATTACATATGGAAAGCACGAATCTTCGTGGCATTAAAATTATTTCTTCATTTTCAACACCAATCTCACTCTGGAATGGGGATCAACACAACAAGCTACATTGCCTTAAGTTCCTTGAAGGAAAAGCAGGAAATTAAAGTGAATCAATGCAAAGAAGAGCAAAGAAGTCATTAAAAATGAAGAGGTTTACATAATAATCTTTTTAATAACGGACAGAGCTGATCATACAGTGTCAAAAACCTAGTCAGAGCTTGGATGGGACACCACCAGGAGATCTCAGAATGGGGAAGTTAAAAAAATATTCCCAAGAAAGCAGTGCCATATTTTTTCCATAACACTAGCAGGACAAAAAAACCTGAAGCTCTAAAAGCAGGAACTTTTCAGGACGTTTAAAAAAAGATTTGCATTTTTGGGGACTGTTGATTGCAGTGAAAAAAATCTTCTTTTTTCAATTATTTTGAGGATTACAGTAAAGTCTCAATTAGGTTGGTGTGTTGGAATTACAAATGGATACTAAGTAAGTGAAGAACTGCCTGTAATTTTCAAAAAAAAAAAAAAAAATCCTGAAGATGAAGCAGGAAAGGTAGAGCTGCTTGCAAGTACACATATTAGGTGTTGCCTGTTGATATTGCAACCTCCAGCCTTGTGATAAAATAATCAGCAGAATAGACCAGAACAGGACAGGATAGGACAGGACAGAATAGAATAATTATTGTCACTTTGAATGTACACTAATCAGTATACATTAAAATGAAATTTCATTGCATACAGGTCACCACTCCCGATATATACTACATAAATATGACAAAAATAAATAAACACAGAATTATGCATATACCCATGTGGAATATAATATAATATAATGGAAATGTAACTGGCTCTATGGCATAATTGCTGTCTCATATCAGCCAAGAAAAACCACACTTTAAGGTTGCCTCCATATCTTCAGCTGAACTTTCCTTCCTTCCTTCCTTCCTTCCTTCCTTCCTTCCTTCCTTCCTTCCTTCCTTCCTTCCTTCCTTCCTTCCTTCATATCTTCTCTCTTCTCTTTTTCCTTATTTATTTTCTTTCTTTCTCTTTCAATCGCTCCCTCTCCCTCCCTCCTTCCTTTCATCCATTCCCCTTTTCCCTTCCTTCCTTCCTTCCTTCGCTCTTTTGTCTCTCAATTTCTCCCCCTCTAGCCTACATTCCTTTCTTCCCACCCCCTCTGTCTCCCTTTGCTTTTTCTTTTCTTTTTTCTGCTTTTTTCCTTCCTTCCTTCCCTCCCTCCCTCCTTTCTCTCTCCCTCTCTCCCTCCCTCCTTCCTTCCTTCCTTCTTTCTTTCCTTTTCTTTCTTTCTCTTCCCCTTCTATGCTTCCTTCCCTCCTCCCTCCCGCCTCTTTTCCCCTCCATCTTTCTCTCTTCTCCCTCCCTCCCTCCCTCCTTCCTTCCTTTTTTTTTCTCTCAATCTCCCCATCCATCCTACCTTCCTTTCCTCCCTCCCTCTCTTTCACCTCTCTTCTTTCTTTCCTTGTTTCCTTCCTTTTCTTTTTCTCTCTCTCATTCTCTTCCCTCTCCAAACTTCTGACCTTCTGACAAGCAAAGTTAAGGGGGAAGCCTGACTCATGTAAGAACTGTGTTAGTAACTTACTGCAGTGATTTGCTTAAGAACTGGGCCCAAAAGGTGGTAAAATGAGGCAAAGTTTTTAAAATTTTGGTTCCTGGGGTGCGGGGAAATCAGTGAATATGGTTTCTCCTCACATGGATTAAAAGCCATCTCAGGGAGGCCATTTTGCCAATGTTTCTCCTTCAGGAACAGACAAAATGGCAAAGCTGAAGGCTGATTGGTGGTTTTTCATGACTGAGACAAAATGGCTTCTGTTTGGTCTGACAGCAGCCAAGAAAATGGAGGCCTCTTTTCCCTGCCAGGTCCGTTAATCCCTACTGATGTTTTTATTTCTCCTCAACGAAAAGAAAAATTAATGAAACTGAAATCAAAGCTGTAATAAAAGATTATTTCCTGGGCTGACAAAATGGCGGGCCTAAAGACAACCAAGTAGCCTTTTGAGGAAATAAAGGCGATCCATTACCCAAAATGGAAATATTAAATACGGAAAGCATGAATCTTCGTGGCATTAAAAATATTTCTTCATTTTCAACACCAATCTCGCTCTAGAATGGGGATCAACACTTCAAGCTACATTGCCTCAAGTTCCTTGAAGGAAAAGCAGGAAGCTAAAGCGAATCAAGAGCAAAGAAGTAATTAAAAATAAGGAGATTTACTTAATTTCTACTTATGGGATATATAGGATTCTTGATTTATCACAATGTGGAAAACTATGAAAAGGCAGAGATGCAAAGCTCTAAAAGCAGGAGCTTTTTAGGACATTTTAAGAAAAATCTGCATTTTTGAGGACTGTCGGTTGCAGTGAAAAAATCTTCTTTTTGCAATTATTTTGAGGATTGTAGTAACGTCTCAGTTAGGTAAGTCTGTTGGAATTCCAAATGGATGCTAGATAAGTGAAATTACTGCCTGTAATTAAAAAAAAAAATTCCTGAAGATGAACCAGAAATGGTAGAGCTGCTGGCAATTAGGTGTTGCCTGTTGATATTGCAACCTCCAGCTTTGCGATTAAATAATTAACAGGGTGAATTTTTTCTGTTGCAAGAGTTTTGGGCTCAGAGATAAAAAAGTGAGAGCAGTTGAACCAGTTTTGCAATCTCACCAAATTTACTGAAATGAAAATATAACTGGCCCTCTGACACAATTTGCTATCTCGTATCAGCTGAGAAAAGCCATACCTTAAGATCGCCTCCATATCTTCAGCTAAACCATTCCTTCCTTTCATCAATCTTTCTTCCTTCCTTCCTTCCTTCCTTCCTTCCTTCCTTCCTTCCTTCCTTCCTTCTTTCTTTCTTTCTTTCTTTCTTTCTTTCTTTCCCTTCCTTCCATCTCTCCTCTCTTCTCCTTCCTTCCTTATTTCTTTTCTTTCTTTCTCTTTCAATCGCTCCCTCTCCCTCCTTCCTTTCATCCATCCCCTTCTTTTCCCTTTCTTTCTTTCTTTCTTTCTTTCTTTCTTTCTTTCTTTCTTTCTTTCTTCCTTCCTTCCTTCCTTCCTTCCTTCCTTCCTTCCCTATCCTTCCTTCCTTCCTTCCTTCCTTCCTTCCTTCCTTCCTTCCTTCCTTCCTTCCTTCCTTTCTTCCTTCCCGGTGTTCCATGTGGCATTGCCACACAAAATCAGTTGAGAAGTCATTGGACAAGAGGAGTCATCTTGTACAGGCACTCAGCATTACTTAAAAATGTGTCCACCTGGTTTTCTGAAGAGTTCTCCTTCCTGGCTGTACCTATGAAATGTATATTACAGATGGTCATTGACTTACAGCAGTTTGTTTAGTTAGAACAACACTGAAAAAAGTGGCTTAGACCATTTTTCACACTTACGACCATTGCAGCATCCCCTTAGTGATGTGATCCAAATTCGGACTCATAGTTACGATGTTGCACTACCTCATGTGATCCCCTTTTGTGACCTTCTGACAAGCAAAGTTAAGGGGGAAGCCTGACTCACTTAACAACAGTGTTAGTAACTTACTGCAGTGATTCACTTAAGAACTGCGGCCCAAAAGGTGGTAAAATGGTGCAAAATTCACTTAGCAACGATCTCCCTTAGCAACAAACATTTGGGGCTTAATTGTTGTCATAGGTTGAGGACTACCTGTATTGGAAGTATTACAAGGACTCCATTCAATGTAATTCAATTCCATTCAATGTAAGATAAATATGCAAGGTAGAAATGTTTGTCCTATAGTAACCCTGGAACTTTGACCCACATGATAGCTGTTGCAGCAGCTGCTTGCAGAAACCACAAGCCACGCCAAACTCATAAAGGCGAGTCTTTTGTTCTTGGAAACCAGGGTTTCACACACCCGCTTGGAAGAGGAACTTAACAACCGGGAGTCCTAGGGCTGGAAGCAACCTCAGAGGTCCAACCCCTGTCAAAGCAGGAGAGCTTGTACCATCTGGGTCAAATGGTTGAAAACTATTATTGAAAACTATTATTGAAAACTGCAAGTGATGGAGTACCCACAACTTCTGGAGGCAAGCTATTCCACAGATCAATTGTTCTCAAGCAAAATAGAGCTGGAAAGGGACATTGGAGATATTCTATTCCAACCTCCTGCTCAAGCAGGAGACCCTATATCTGTCCAGTCTTTTTTAAAAAACCTCCAGTGATGAAGCACCCACAACTTGTGAAGGCACGCTGTTTCATTGATTAATTGTTTTCACTGTCAGGAAGTTTCTCAATTCTGGGTTGAATCTCTCCTTGATTAGTTTCCATCCATTGCTTCTTGTCCTGCCTTCAGGTACCTTGGAGAATAGGTTGACACCCCCCCCCCTTTTTTTGTGGCAGCCCCACAAATACTGGAAAATTGTTATATCACTAGTCCTTCTCTTTATTAGACTTGTCAAATTAAATTAATAACCACGTTACTAATTTATCAACTGCAGTGATTCTTTTAATAACTGTGCCAAGAAAGGTCATACGATGGGACAAAACTCACTTAACAAATATCTCACAGAAATTTTGGGCTCAATTGTTGTAAATTGAGGACTATCAGTAATACAACATGGCAGATATGTACAATGACACCTACCTTGAGCAAGAAGTTAACTACACAACTTTCAGTTCTATTATTAATGGATTTCTAGTCTTAATTTCTCCTTGCAATTGTTGTGTGAAGAGGACAAAAGATTGATGGTTTCAAGATTGCTCAACAAATATCAGAGTTGAGCAACCATTCAGATCTCAATCGGCATGTTTATGATCTTCTCATTTCACAGGGTAATCGATACATGGATAATTATCATACTGTACATTAATGAAACACATTGTTTTATATTTAATGTGCACACCAGCACCACTCAGTATTGTCTTCCTTGAGATTTCCTGTGATTTGAAGAAATATACAGGAAGTCCTCGACTTACGACCGCAATAGAGCCCAACATTTCCATTGCTAAGTGAGACAGTGGTTGTGATCTGTGCCCCATTTTGTGATCTTTCTTGTCATAATTGTTAAGTAAATTGTTGCAGTCATTAAGTTATTAACACGGTTGTTAAGCGAATCTGGCTTCCCCAATGACTTTGCTTGTCAGAAGGTCGCTAAAGGGGATCACCTGACTCCGGGACACTGCAACTGTCATAAATATGAGTCAGCTGCCAAGCAACAAATGGAAACTAATCAAGGAGAAAAGCAACCTGGAATCAAGGAGAAACTTCCTAACAGTAAGGGCAATTAACCAGTAGAACAACTTGTCTGCAGAGATTGTGGGTGCTCCATCACTGGAGGTTTTTAAGAAGAGACTGGACAGCCACTTTTCTGAAATGATATAGGGTCTCCTGCTTGAGTAGGTGGCTGGACTAGAAGACCTCCAAGGTCCCTTCTAGCTCTATTCTGATTGATTGATCTGAATTTTGCTCATGTGACCACAGGAATGCTGCAATGGTTGTAGGCGTGGAAAATGGTAACTTTGAATGGTCATTAAATGAACTGTTGTACTTATATATGGAGCTTGGGACTCAAAAGTATTTAGATACGTATAAAAATTCCTTTTTATCTCACAAAAGTACACAATGAAAAACACAATCTGGGTTGCGTATGGATTGTAAACAGGCAGAAGAAGATAGAATTATAGGCTGCCCATCTCCAAGTAAGATGAGTGGTCTATAAATGTTATAAATTAATAAATAATTAGCACCACGCTTGAAGCAATATATTTAACTTGCTGTTGGATTAGGCTCTTGAGTGATGCCAGAGCAACATAATTCTTTTGGCACTGTTTTAAATCCAGCTGTTCAGGCTGTTTCCCCATTGAGATACACTTTGTTCTTCTCTGGATAGATTTATTTACATTTATTTATTAAATTTATATGCCGTTCCCCATCTAGCAAGCTCAGGGCAGGACCCTGAGCTTCAGCCATTTGGTGGGTCTTTTAAGAAGAACATTGATTTGATAGTATTATACTTTGTGTGTACGTGTGTGTATAGGAATAGATAACAACATGGAACCAATATCAGCCTCAGTAAATGGGATGAGCAGAAGTGGAACTAACAACTATCAATTTACTCCCTTTTTTGGCATGGAAGAACTAATAAACAATGTGTGAGGCTACCAACTGACTCCTTTCCTTTCCCTTCCTTTCCTTCCCTCCTTTATTCCTCCCTCCCTCCCTTCTTTCTTCCCCTCTTCTCCCTTCCCCTCTCCTTCTGTTCCTTCCTTCCTTCCTTCCTTCCTTCCTTCCTTCCTTCCTTCCTTCCTTCCTTCCTTCCTTCCTTCCTTCCTTCTCCTCTCGCCTTCCCCCTCCCCTCCCCTTCCCATTTGGTGTGGATAAGGAGATTTCTCTTCTTATGGCAGCTCAGAGCAAGTTAGTCATTCTTGCTAGGCCTAACTTAATAGAAGAAGAAAAGAACCAAGTGGGTGGAGGCTGTACCAGAAAGATCATCGGATAAACGCATTTCAAGACTGAGCCTCTTTCCTAACCATGATTTTTCCCTTCAAGCTGTCCTCAGATGTTTTCATACTCTGTTGTTCCTTGGTGAAGACAATGAAGCCAACCCAGAATTTCTACACAGATGATCAGGATGTAAACAAGTCAGCCAAGCAAGACTTAAACTTAGGGTTAATTAACAAATGTCAATTAACACAAAAAATCTGAAAACATGAAAAATATTTGCAGCATGTGGTCCCGTTTGCCTTCCACATGACACATACTACCTTGTGAATGACTACGGTTGTCAGAATGGAAGTGTCCTTCAGGTGCTCCAAGAACCATTTCACACGCTGTGGTGAATCATTCATGCGATCTCAGAACAATCATCATCATCATCATCCCAAATCATGGGCAGAGCCAGTCATAAACCAGGAATGTCAGTCTTGACACTTCTTACCAAACGGGCACTCGGTATATCCATTGTTATTGCACGTCCCTCCATTTACCGATGCCGTCATCCAGAATTCTGCAGAATGTTGCACTATTATTCACCAGCCTTGTGTGTTACATCATTCCAGCATCAATCACAACACATGTGAGGAAAAAGATCAAACATGAGATCCTAAACACTCCCTCCTATCCTGCCACACTCCAAAATCAAAGCTAAAAGAAATTTACCAGTTCTGTTTGGCACCAGGATAAATAACAGAGTACAGGTAAATCCTCAATTTACAACCACAATTGATCCCAAAATTTTTGTTGCTAAGGAAGACAGTTGTTAAGTGAGTTTTGCCCCATTTGATTACTTTTCTTCCCACAGTCATTAAGTGAATCTGCGGTTGTTAAGTTAGTCACACAGTTGTTATGGGAATCTGGCTTTCCCATTGACTTTACATCAGAAGTTTGCAAAAAGTGACCACATGGGACACTGTAAGCATCATAAATATTAACGAGTTACACAATGTCTGAATTCTGATAACAAGACCGAGGGTGCAATGGTCATAAATGTAGACAATGATCAAGTCACTTCTTTCAATGCCTTTATAATTTTGAACAATCAATCACTAAGTGAACTGTTGTAAGTTGAGGACTACCTGCAACAGATTGGAAGTCATCTAGTCCAACCCCCTGCTTAAGTAGGAGACCCTATACCATTTCAGACAAATAGCTGTCCAATCTGTTTAAGAGACTATTAACAGATTGTCCCGACCAGGCAATCAAGAATTTAATTTTCAAACAGAGAGTCCTTGACTTACGATCAGATCTGAGGTTTTGATGCTTGGCCCTGGCCGTGTGAACAGATGGCCGAACTTTGGGTGCTGTTTGTAACAAGCTATGTTCACGTGGTGATAATGAGAGTTTCATAGAAAACTGGCACTTACGTCCGATATTTGGCAAAATTGCACAATATTGAACAATAGGTTTGCTTAATGACTGCATAATGACTATCCTGAAAAGTGTAAAATCAGATCAATAATGTGACTTGCCTGTTTTATAACTGTTGCAACTTCTGACCATAATGGGCAGATTCCATTACAGTCATTTGTTAAGGACTACCTGTATAACAAAGTCAATGGGGAACCAGATTCACTTACCTACAGTGTCACTAACTTAACAATTTCAGGGATTCACTTAACAGCCACGGCAAGAGTTGTTGTAAAATGGGGTAAAATTCTCTTAACAAATGTCTCACTTAACAACAGAAATTTTGGGCTCAGTTGAGGTCATAAGTTGAGGACTACCTGTATTCTAAATTAATTCTTTCATGAAAAGACTGTCTCATGATCAGATTTTTGAGATAATCGAGGTTTTTCTCCAGCACAGGAGATGGAGAATCCACCAATGGTTTTCTCTGTCTGCCTGCTCTTGAGACCAAATCAGCCAAACTCGTCATGCCCCCTTTTGCTAGGAGAACTCAGTCTTGACTTGGTCTTCAGCTCTATGAGACGTGTCAGTTTGGCTCTCAAAGTCTTTCAGGTAGTCAGTTTATCTCCTTATTGGATTCTCCATCTCACCTTGCAAAACATCTCTGCAGCGCTGGGATTAGTGCTGCCCCAGATTGTTATCTAAAACTTTGGGAAAAGAGGGTGGTTTTTCTCCCTTTTCTTTTCCCCCTCGTTTCACCCCAGAGTCCTGAGGAGCATTGTGAGGCTTCAGCCTTTGCTTCTTCTGCTCACTCCCGTCGTATTTCAGCACTGGGATCAGCACTGAAAAGACCATTGTGTAGCATTCTGCTGTAGCTTTCATCCCTTGATTTCAGATTGCCTTTTGTCGCTCCGTTCATCGTGGGTGCCATTTTAATGGCTGCAAACGGGCCATTAAACAACACAGGCACATGAAGCCTTGGCCTCAGGCTCAATTTTCCATCCCATTTGTCATGGCCGCCATTTCGGCTGCCGCGAATGGGCCACGCAACAGCTGATCCAGGCTTCTCAGGCTTCTTCCAAGACCACAGGCATCCTTGCAGGCAATTGGGATTAATAATCATCCTCGCGAGCAATTGGGAGCAATTACTGAGGATCGCACTCTGGATTTCCCTCTGGCACTCTAAATTAGTCAGCCGCCATTTTGGCTTAACTGTTCTTGCCTAAGGGAAAAATCGGACTGCTGGTTTCTCTCCTTTGCTTGTGAGCCCACTCATTCATCATTTCATATTTCAGAATAATTAGACCGCTCTGACAGCCCCTTTCATTCCCTTGGACGCTTCCATGCTCAGGGCTGGTGGGCACAACCTCCATTTTAGCTACCATCTATAGGCCCCATGGCCACCATTTTGAGCACATGGCGGACCTTTGCCATGAGACTGCCATAGCTGGTGGTCACTTAACACATGAAATAGGCCACCCTGCACCCAAACACACTCTTGTACAACATTTCCTAACCTGGCTACCAAACTATTCCTTTGGGCTGCGTTCCAGTTGGCTGTCATGGCATCTGCCGCAGATTGACCCGACTGGCGAGTGTACTATCCTCCTTCTCATTGCCTCCAAATCATCTCGGAGGCACTGAGTTACCAGCCAGGTGGCCAGGGGAGCAGCGCAATTTCCCTGCTCCAGCTGCTATACCCAACCGCCAATCGATCCCCTGATGGAGCTTCTCTCAGTGCTCCCTGAGATAGCTCCCTTTAGGATGGAGGATTCCACAATGCCTGAACTTACAGCCACTGCATCCCCATCATCTGGGCCAGGAATGGCACAAATCCTCCAAATGGGAGGCGTCAGGCAGGATTAAGGCCAAAGCAAAGGCCATTTCCAGGAAAACCTCAAAATTGCCGGGAAAACAGGTGAACAGGAGGCACCAGGCACTGGAAAAGGAGTTCTCCAGAGCACAGAAGCAGGCCAGAGTAGAAGCTGAACAGGCAGGGGGCCCGGACTCCCTCTGGGGCCTTTGACCTCTACCCAGGGGATATAGTCCCTATAGGACCATCCCATTACACTTCCCCCTCCTCCCGGGATGAGTCAAGCTCCAGAGGCCACCTTTACCCCAACGGTGGCAGGGCTCAGGGGGGTTGACCCTCAAGGCACCCCCCCAGATGACTACCTTGAAACCCTGATCGCAAGGGTGGTGGACAGGGCACTGGCCGCATGGTCCTACAGTTTGCCTGGGTCGGAGCCAATGGCAGCTGTACCTCCAACTTATTTTCCCCAATCAGGGCCTCCTGTGCACCATGGTTCTCCCTCACCCTCCCGATCCTTGTATAGCGGGGCCTCTTCACCTGCAGAACAAGACCAGCCAGACATTCCATGGTCGGAGGAGGATGATCCTCCAGAACCCCCTCAAACTGGGGGTGTATTCAATTGTGCCATTTCTGCGCAAGGCCAGCACTATGGCCAACATAGGTTTCCCTCAACCTGACCCCCCGTCCACTTTGGATGCGAATCTGATGTTCTTCGAGACGGTGGCGGCACAGCACCATGTCCCTTGCCTATCCCTCTTTCTGAGCACAATCCACAAACAATGGACCTCACCTGACACTTTTCCACCTCCAGGAGGAATGGATAAAAAATTGTTCACAACAGTGTCAGATTTGACTGATGCCCTGGAGGTGCTAAAGGTGGATGACCCTTTAAGCTCACTCAGACAGAGGACAGGAGATGGGACCTGGTCTTCTGTAGGAACCACCAGGTGGCGGCATGGATGGTAAAAACAGCCACTTGTGCTTCCTTTTTTACCAGATCCTCTCTCCTCTGGCTCCGGCAACTTCAGGCCAGGATCCCTCTAGAGGATATATGCACCCACCAGGATCTCAGCAAGCTGGTTGCAGTGACAGAGTACGTCTCTGACGCCACTTTACAGATGGCCAGATTTTCAGCCAAGTGCATCGCCTCCAACATCTCCACTTGTCAGATGCTATGGCTCAAATATTGGCAAGCTGACACAAAGTCCAAGTGGCATCTGGCGGCAGCTCATTATAAAGAGGGAAATTTGTTCGTAAAGGGCCCTAAATCTGTACTTAACTGAGAATAAGGACAAGAAGAAAGTCATGACACATCTCACCAGGCGAACTGACAGGCGAGCTTATCCATATGCCCACAGGCAGTCCTTTCGGTCAGGAACAGGCTCGGGAGCCTCTCAACCTCCCCGCCCTTTCATGGCCAGACAGGACCGTCCATTCAACAGATCCAGATTGAGACCCAGGCAGCAATATCAGGGCAAGCGGCTCTTTCATGGGGGAGGTCATCCTTTCAGGAGGTCCAAGTGACTCCTGGGCTGCCCCTCCCATAGGTGGCAGGCTATCCCTCTTTTTCCACCAGTGGAAGCTCACCACCCCAGACTCCTGGGTCTTCCAGACCATCCGATTCGGACTGTCCCTGGAATTCATGTCCAGTCCACCAGGGCGTTTCATCTCTTGCCCCCAGTCATGGAATCCAACCAAACACGGCCTCATGCAAGAGGCCATTCATCATCTTCTAGAAATAAGAGCCGTAGAACCGGTGCCGGTTAGTCAAAAGGTCAGGGATTCTATTCAATTCTCTTTGTGGTTCCCAAGGCCTCGGAGTGATGGAGGGCGATTCTAGACCTCAAAGTCTGAATTCCCACATTGCATACTGGAAATTCAAATGCAAACTCTTCAATCCATCCTGGGCAGCATCAGAAAAGGAGACTTCCTGATGTCCATAGACCTCACAGAAGCGTATCTCCACATCCCTATCCTTCCCGACCACCGGCGGTTCCGCATGTTCTGTTACATGGGCCACCACTACCAGTACAGGGCCTTGCCATTCAGACTCTCCTCGGTTCCCAGAGTATTCACCAAAATCCTGGTGGTGCTTGCAGCACACCTAAGACTGGTGCTGGTACGCATTCAGTGCTACCTGGATGACATTCTCATCCAGTCGTCCTCCTTTCTGGTGGCCCAGTCGGACCTGAGCTTGCCAATCCAGATCCTTCAACAGCATGGATTCTTGGTGAACTTCAAAAAGAGCCACACAGTTCCCTCGGCCCAAATCCTACACCTGGGCACCATCATAGACACAGTTGGTTACCTGGTCTATCTTTCACAAGAGCGTTGGGACAGCATCCGGGAACTAGCACTCAGGGTATGCAGGGAACGGGTAGTGTGGCTGGCCCTACTTTCCCAACTCCTGGGAAAGATGATCTCTTGTATTGCCATAGTTCCTTGGGACAGGCTCCACTCCAGAAGTCTCCAATGGTTTCTGCTCCCCTTCCAGAGGTTGGGAACCGCTTCATCCAACCAATAGGTGAAGGTTCCCATCCAAACCCTGAGATCCCTCCGCTGGTGGTTCTCGCCAGTGGTAGCCAGAGGGTCACCCTTCAAGGAACCCGTCCATCTCACACTTACGATGGACGCCAGTCTGTTCGGTTGGGGAGCTCATCTCAGGTCTCAGTTCGCACAAGGCAGTTGATCCCATGCAGATTTGAGACACAACATCAACTGGTTGGAGTTCCAAGCCATACACCTGGCTCTCCATCACTTTTGCGACATAGTGGCGAAACAGCATGTGCTAGTCCTCATGGACAACGTGGCAGCAAAGACCCACGTGAACTGACAAGGGGGTACCAGGTCCAGGTCCCTCATATCTGAGGCCCAGTTACTGGGTTCCTGGGCAGAGTCCAACCTTTCCTCTCAGGGCCGAACACAATTCTGGGGAGGTGAACCAACAAGCGGATTTTCTGAGCAGGTCGACCGTGGATCACTTGGAATGACATTTGCACCTGGATCTCTTTGCAGAGATGTCACAAAGGTTCGGTCGACCGGTCCTCGATCTGTTCGCTTCACTGGTGAATGCCCAGATTCTGAGGTTCTTCTCCCGCTTTCCATCCCCGGGGGCAGAGGGGACAGATGCCCTTCAAGCCCCATGGCCAGAGGGTCTGCTCTACGCATTTCCTCCTCTCCCACTGATTCTGGCGACCATTCACAAACTACTACAGGAGCGAGTGGAGGTAATCTTCATGACCCCCTACTGGCCTTGGAGACCCTGGTTTGCTGACCTGGTGAATCTCTCCCGCTCTCCTCTGTGGAAAATCCTGCCGGATTGCATATCTCTCCACCAGGGAGTTCTATGACAACCGGAACCCCAGTGGTTACAGTTAGCCTCCTGGCACTTGAATCCGGATCATGACCCAAGAGTCATTCTCAGCTAGAGTGATTTCCATGATTCAGGCATCTCGCCGGCCAGTGACCAATCGCATCTATGATTCTACATGGAGGAATTTTTGCCATTGGTGCGAAAGGCGACAACTGAATATCTCGGACTTGACAATTCCACAGATCTTAGAATACCTTCTAGGCAGCCTTGATAAGGGCTTAGCCCTAATACCATCCATAGGCAGGCTGTAGCCCTATCAACCTTACTTATCTGTGCCAATTCCCTTTGGCCCAGCATCCCAGGATACGCGCCTTTCTCAAGGGCGCCACCAACACCAAGCCACCCGTGGTACACAGGTATCCCTCTTGGGAGTTACCCCGGGTCCTATGGGCCCTCACCAGACCGCCTTTTGAGCCTGTCACAAATAGTGCTCTAAGATCCTTGTCCCACAAGGTCGCTTGCCTGATCGCTATCACATCAGCCAGGCACATTTCTGAGCTGGCTGCTCTATCGACCAGGGGTGACCTTTGTATCTTCCACTGGGACTGGGTGGTCCTTCAGTTGGATCCCACATTCGTGTCCAAGGTCAACTCGCTCTTTCATAGGGCCCAGGAAATTATTTTGTCAGATTTTTGTCCCAATCCTTCCCATGACTTGGAGCAGCAGTGTCACACACTGGACATCCATCAAGACTGGGTTCTCCTAGCAACAGGGGGCGTGACAAGTTTGGCTGACTTGGTCTCAAGAGCAGGCAGACAGAGAAAACCACTGATGGGTTCTCCATGTCCGTACTGAGAAAAGGCGTTCAGGTAAAACAACGCCCCTTCTACATCTATGCATACAGGAAGAATTATCACCATATTCCCTTATTCTCTGCACCTTAATTTTTGGCAGTTGTAGGTTTTGCTTCTTTTTATCATACTCTACAATTAATAATCATGACAGTTTGTTCTCTGAGGCTGTTTCTCATAAGCCTTTGCTGGCAGTTTCTTGCCTTTATTCGAATAACTAAATTTTTCCTAGGATACCACCAGCAAGAAACCAACGTTAGGTAAGTGGGAATGTTTGTCTATGCATGTGTGGTGTATAACAAGAGTTGTGCAAGTCAATGTTTGTATCACATTCTCCATCATTGGAGGTTTCAAGAAGAGATTGGGCAGCAATTTTTCTGGAATTATGTGGGGCAGAGGTCCCCAACCTTTGTGGCTTTGTGAACTGGTGGGGTGGACAGAGAAGGGATGGTTCCCTGTGAGCAGTGGGCAAGCATACACATGCCTGCAGCTCCATTTACATGAGTGGTGGGCACCTGTGCCCGCTTGCACAACTGAAGTGTGCACACATTCCATGCCCTGGTTCCAAATGGCTCAAGCCTGGTACTGGCCATGAACTGGGTGCTGGGGAGCCCTGATGCAGTACCTCCTGCTTGAGCAGGGGTTGGACTAGAAGACCTCCAAGATCCCTTCTAACTCTGTTATTCTGTGAAATGAAACTTGGGAAAATCAAACTAAGCATGCTTCTGTTGGCTTCTCTCCTCCTCTTCACAAACCTCACTACTTCCTAGCACTGATGCCGTCGGAAAGCTGGATTATGATACATGATCTCAGTGCATGAACTCGGAGATCAAAGAGATGCTCTAAAATTAGAAAATGAAACTCTCAGAATAACATGAGAGCAATCTGACACATAATCTGGAACTTCACAGGAATCAACTAACCAGAATAGAGCTGAAAGATACCTTGGAGGTCTTTTAGTCCAGTCCCCATTTCAGAGAGTGATTGTCTAGTCCAGTGATGGCAAACCTTTTAGAGACCAAGTGCCCAAACTGCAACCCAAAACCCACTTATGTATCGTCAGGTACTGGGTGGCCAATTGGGTGGGCATGGCCTATTGGCCGGGCATGGCTGCGGTGGTAGCAGCAGACTGGGTGGGACTAAAAAGTTCAATCAATTCCAACTTTGCGAGATCTTTTTTTTTTCCCGTGAGAAGTTGAAATTGATTGATTGATTGAAACTTTTCTCTTTTTTTGCACATGGCGACGGAGGCCTAAAGCAAAAAGGTTTTATAAAACCCAGCTGAAGGCCTTGGACTGGGATGACGGCGCGTGTGCCCACAGAGAGGGCTCTGAGTGCCACCTCTGGCACCCATGCCATAGGTTCACCACCACGGGTCTAGTCTCTTCTTAAAAACCTCCAGTGTTAGAGCATCCACAACTTCTGGAGGCAAGCTATTCCACTGGTTAATTGTCCTCATCATTAGAAAGTTGCTCCTTAATTCCAGGTTGCTTGATTAGTTGCTTGCTTAGTTTCCATCCATTGCTTCATGCTCTGCCTTCTGGTGCTTTGAAGGATAGCTTGAGCCCCTCTTCTTTGTGGCAGCCCCTCAAATATTGGAAGACTGCCATCATGTCACCCCTTAGTCCTTTTTTTCTCTATTCTGGCCATATCCAATTCCTGGAACTGTTCTTCATATGTCTCCAACCCCCTAATCATCTTAGTTGCTCTTCTCTGCACTTTTTCCAAAGTCTCAACATCTTTTTTTGCAATGATATTCAAAATCACCTTTATAAGTATTGCAAGTATCTTTGTTTCTTTTAATCTAGTTTATTTTAGAAGAGTTACAAAGGATATGCCATAGATGGCATCCTAATCATTACAATATTAACCAGTACAAATTCACGAAATTTGCAGTATTGCAACCCCCTACAATGATACATGATTGCATATAAACCCGATGAATAAAATACATTATTTCATTGGGCACAAAATAAATACCCTACAGGTAGTCCTCGATTTACAACCATTTGTTTAGTCACCAATCGAAATTACAACAGCATTGAAAATTGATTTCTGACCAACTTTCTCACACCCTTCGCAGCATTCCCATAGCCATGTGATTAAATTTCAGACACTTGGCAACTGGCATGTATTTGTGACAGTTGCACAGTCCCAGGGTCATGTGATCCTGATTTCTAACCTTCCCAGTCAGTCAATGGGGGAAGCCAGATTTGCTTAACGGCTACATGATTCACTTAACAACTGCAGTGATTTGCTTAGCAATAGTGTCAAGAAAGGTTGTAATTGAAGAACAACTCAGTTAACAACTGGTTTGCTTAGCAACAGAAATTTGGGGTTCAATTGTCATAAGTTGAGACCACCTGTGCTCCTTGTCGTTATGTGTAAGACAATTAAATGATAATAATTACATTTTCACTGTGTTTCTTTATCAGTGGACTTGGCTGGACAAAACAAGATGCAAAATGTCAAAAAAATATATCTCAGTTCTTCTATTTGAGTGGAAATGATACAATGAAATCTAATCTTTTTATCAACTGAGATCACATTTCCAGAGCAGCGTGAGTTAAAAAAAAGAAAAGAACAATACAAATGTATATTCTGAGTGATACAAAGGAAATCTCACAAAATATAAAAACAGTTCTGCAGAAACAAACAAACAAAAAAAAAAAAACGTTTACTGATCATCAAACATGAACATTCATCCAGCTGTGGTTTTGCTTTACACAATATACAAAAGTATTATTTTGAGTCACTAAAATATGTAGTGAAGAACAGGAGAATATGGCACTTAAAATCATTTTGAAACCAAAATTAGGTTTGTTTGGGCCTGGAGCATATATGACTCTCTTAAAGGGAGGGTCAGAGAATACAGCTGGTCCTCAACTTACAACAGTTCATTTAGTGACTGTTCAAAGTTACAACAGCACTGAAAAATGTGGTTTATGACCATTTTTTCCAATTACAACTTTGCAGTATCCCTTTGATCATGTGTTCAAAATTCATATTTCATATTTATGACCGTTGCTGGGTCCCAAGGTTGTGTCACCCACCAACTTTTGCAATCTACTGACAGTCAACAGAGAAGCCAGATTCATTTAACAACTGGGTTACTAACTTATCAGCTGCAGTGATTCACTTAACAACTATGGAAAGAAAGATCATAAAATTGAGCAAAACGCACTTAACAACAGACATTTTGGGCTCGGTTGTGGTCATAACTTGAGGACAACCTGTATTTGCAACGATTTACTTTTATTTTCTAAATCCCCTTCTTTCATTTAATTTTTGAAAAAAGGCTATTGATAATAATGATACCTTGGTAGCTGCTGTTCTAAAAAACAAATTATTATCTGTGGCGCTCTTTGAGCTTGGTGGAATTCTAGCACTGATGATGTTATCTAGTTGGGTCATGAAATGTCTGCAAGAAAACCATCAAGCTCAGAGAGCACCAAGGATCCCACAGTTGTAATCGTTGTCGTCGTCGTCCTCTTCCTCCTCCAGAAAATTGATCTGTGCTAGAAGCTTATAGCTTATGCGTGACATCCTGTGGATTTCCTGCATCACATGATATTTAAGTGTCCAGTGTGTGGTTTGGCCGTGACTTCAAGGAAGTGTTCTGTTGACTCAGGTTGATGGTGAAATTGTTGAGGTTTTGGTGGTATCTGATGAGACTTACTTTTCTATGATCAAATGAACTACCAAGTCCACTCTCAGCAGTACTGCTATTAGACATCACTGGTATATAAAATGAGAATACACCACATGCCCTTCTAGCACTGATGATGTCCCCTAGTCAGGTCATGAAATGTCTGCAAGAAATAACCAAGCTCAGAGACCACCAAGGACCCCACAGTCACCCTCCACCTCACCACCACCACCACCACTGCAAACCCTCTCCCTTCTAACCTCAATGATGTTCCCTAGTTGGGTCATGAAACATCTGCAAGAAAATTACCAAGCTCAGACAACATCAAGGATTCCCTCAATTCTCTTCTTCCTCTTCCTCCTCCTCCTCCTCTCCACAACCACCCCTCCCTTTTAGCATTGATGATGTTCCCTAGTTGGGTCATGAAATGTCTGCAAGACATAACCAAGTTCAGAGATCACCAAGGACCCCACAGTTCTGCTCTGAACTACAAATCCACAAAAAGTTTCTTGCAAAAATTCCAGTGAGAAAATCCTACCTTAAACCAGGTCATTTTGTTTTCCAATGACCGTAGCTGGATGTTCTGGCAGCTGCATTCCTAAGTTTTGAGGTTCCTCCCTCGGTGAAGGCTGCATCGCCTTATGCAATTTTTCTCTGAAGGACTTTCTAAACACTCCACAACCTTGTTTACATTCTGCCAGTTTGCAATGCTGTCTAATACAGAACAAACCTGGTTTATTAATAAGGGACTTCAAATGGACTCCCTTTCTGGCTCCACTCTTAGTAAAATGGCTAAGCAATAAAACAGGCAGGGACGTCCAAAGTTTTCATAAGAGTTAAGCTGTTCCTTGATATTTATGAAGTGATCAGACCAGATCAAATCAGCAAGCTAAAGCGTCTAAAGGATAAATCTTCCATTTACTGCAAACATTTTATGACAAGTAGATTGCCCAATTAAGAACCCGATGCATTCAGATTATAGAGTATTTTCCCCCTTTTCTCTTTTATTCAAGGCTTCAAAGGAGAGTTGTGTCTACGGAAAGAAAATTACAAAAACCAACAATTTAGATAAGCAAGTGGATGGGGAAAAAAAGCAGGGGACAAAACTTTGTTACTTGCAAGCTAAGATTTGCTTTAAGTCTTCACTTTTGAACTTAGTTATACATATAACCCTCCTTTGACATCATTTTGGCTCTTGTTTGCACCTGACATATAAACGGCAGTGCTTCGTTGTTCAGAAACAGTTGTAAATAGGAACACACAATACTTTTAGCTTGGAGATATCTGCAAGAATAGGTAAAAAAAAAAATTCAAGTTAGTGGCCTCAATTATGCAGTTGAAGCCCTGAACCTTGTTTTTGTATGGTTGGGACAGACATTTTTTGACCTCCTTCCCATGAACATTTAGGGGCATTTGCAGCATTCTAACCAGATTTACTATGGTTTTACGAAAAACCATCACTTATTTCTGGTTTTTGGCAAAACCGTGCCCAGAGCAAACCATTGATGGTACTTAATGACCATAGCCAAAAAGGTCATAAAATCAGATCATTTACATGATTGACACATTTTGTGACTGTTTTGACAAATGACTTCAACAGGCAAGCTCCGTTACAGTCATGTGTCAAGACTACCTGTGTAGCATATGAAGACGAGTCTAGAGGCAACCTTAATTTTTTCTCCCCTTCTCCTATAAAGTCTCAGGTTTATACCCTGAGTTTGTTACTTTAGAGACGCCGTCGATATTTGAAATCGATGTCACGCATTGGATGCGCCGTCCCAATCAAGATGCGGTTTTCAATTGAGGAAGGCAGTTCTTCTTCTGGGTTGACCAGCTCCATGTCGAAGTAGGTGAGCATCAGCATGGTGAATAGTTTCATTTCGCTGACCGCAAAGAAGCGTCCAGGACACATTGAAGGTCCACCTCCAAAGGGCAAGACACAAGTTTTCAACTTTTTACCATTTTTGAAGAATTCTTTTCTCTTGCCCTCGGGGCTCAAGAAGCGGTCATACTTGAAGATTTGAGGCTCAGGGTAGATTTCCGGATCCATGTGTAGTCCCAGGAAAGGGAAGAGAAGAAGATGGTCGCCTTTCCGAAGGCTATATTCTTTTCCGTTGTCCATCTGGAGGTTGAGGTCCTCCATCACGCTCCTAAATACGAAAGAACCAGCTTTCAAGCGGAGAACTTCTTCCACTGCACTGTCAAGAAGAGGAGTCTTGATGGCTTGCAATGACAGGTTCATGAGGTTTTCTTCTTGACCGATCTCTTTTAGCACTTGTTCTACTTCTTCCCTTACTGCCTTCATGGCTTTGGGATGTTTCAAAAGATATGCAAGCAGCCAGAAAGTCACCGGACCCGTGTTGGCTTGAGAAGCCCATAGGAAAAGAAACTGGACCTGAGTTCTCATCTTCTCAGTCATCCCAGCTTCAGCCAGCTGTTGATCTTGGTCTGTTAACCAAATGCTGATGTCTTCCCTCTTGTCTATCTTCTTGACAGACAGGAGATCCCAAAAGTAGTCCCTCAGCCTCTGGATCTCCTTCTTAGTTTTGGAATCCATTTTGTTGAGGATCATTTGTGGAAAGAATTCATCAAATTGCTGGAAGTCCTCAAAGAACTTCTCATATGATTTACACCTTCTTTCCTTGGTGTTTTCTTTGCAGTTGACCTCTAACTCTGGCACAACGCCAAACAATGACAGGAAAGCAGCATGGAAGATGGCTTTGTAGCTGAAGCGCCATAGACCTTCCTGATGCCATTTCTTCTCTTCAGCCGAATCAAGCAAGATTTCCTTCAGATTCTGCATAAAAATTTGATTGAGGGCAACTAGACTCTTCCCTTGGAGATACCTCTTGCTGCCAGTTTCTGCAATCTTATGATGAGTGGTGGTCAGTTGGAAATTAAACACATTCAAGACAACGTTGGTTGCGAAGACTCCAAAATCCAGCTTGTTTTTTGATTTCTTGAAGATAAATCCATACATGTGAGGATCCATCAAAACATGGATATACTGACCTCCAACCAATACTGTGAAGATATCTCCATGTTTCTTCTTCATCTTTTCCAAAAATGGGATAGGGTGTTTGCCAAAACTTAGCCCATGACCTAACCATGGAATAAAACCCTTGTCCAAAGGTGGTTCCTTTGATCTCTTCTGGCGAAACACTCCAATTGTGTAGAGTCCACCAAAGATGAGGGAAATGAGGGTGGACAGGAGAGCACAAAGAACCGTCTCCCACATCTTCATCACTAGCATGTGAGAACAGCTCTGGGTAAATGAACTGATCTGGTGCATAGGGCAACCAGCATTTATAAACCATCCAGTCATAGGGCAGCTCAGCATGGGACTGCCTAATTCCACCTGTGAGGTAATCCAAGCTGTTGTGGTTTTCCTGTCACTGAAATTGTGAGCAACATTCCAGACTCACTGGGTTGCTTCTAAATTTTTTCAAGGTGTTTTGATGCCCTTGAAATCTCAGTGACAAATGGAGAAGGAGAAAAAGTAGTTCTCATCCTAGAATTCTAGGGGGTCTTCACTGGGCAAGTTCTCCCCAGATCATCTCAGATCATCATAATTCAACTGTCAGAATTTGGATCTAGATTTCCAGCTTTAGGGCAATGTTTCTCAACCGCAACAGCTTTAAGATCGTATCATTTTAAAAATTAGTAAGATTGAGAAACACAGTTCTTATAACCACACTGTGCTGTAGGATTTCACATTATTTTCACTGGACCAAGGTCAGGAAATTTGGTTCCAGCTCGGCTAAGAACAGCAAGATCCAACTGGTTCCCACTAAGCGATACTTAAAAGTTTGGGATGTTTTGTACGTTCAGTAGTTCTGCGTAATTATGGCCTGAAGCATACAAGTTCTTAAATCACCTAGCTTATTACTCAAGATAGTCAAAGCTAAGGTTTTCCCACAAGTAATGTAAGGCTGTGGGAGCTGGACCCTAAAGACAGCTGAGCACCAAATAACAGAGTTGGAAGGGACCTTCTAATCCAAACCCCTGCTCAAGGAGGAGACTTTATACATTTCTTACAGATGGTTGTCCAATTTTTTCTTTAAAAACCTCCAGCAATAGAGCATCCACAACTTCTAGAGGCAAGCCATTCTACTGATTACAGATAGTCCTGAACTTAAAACAGCACTGAAAAAAGTGACTTGTGACTATTTTTCACATTTACAACCATTGCAGCACCCCCATGGTCAGGTGATCAGATTTCAGATGCTTGACAACTGACTCATATTTATGATGGTTGCAGTGTCCCAGGGTCATGTGATCCTCTTTTGCGACCTTCTGACAAGCACAGTTAATTGAGAAACCAGATTCACTCGTATAATGGGAAAAATTCACAACAACTGTCTTACTTAGCCACAGAAATGTTCAGCTCAATTGTGTCATAAGTCGAAGGCTATCTGTAATTGTTCTCACTGTCAGGAAATTTCTCCTTAGTTCTACATTACTTCTCTCCTTGATTACTTTTCATCCATTATTTCTTGAGCTGTCTTCAGCTGCTTTGGAAAATAGGTGGACCCGCCCTCTTCTTTGGGGCAGCCCCTGAGATGTCAAAAAATTGATCCTTTCAACTTGTGGTGTTGGAGAAGACTCTTGTGAATCCTTTGGGCTGCAAGGAGATCCAATCTGTCAATGCTAAAGCAAGTCAACCTTGAGTTTCCTTTGGAAGGACAAATAATGAAGTCGAAGCCCAAATACTTTGGCCACCAAATGAGAAGAGAGAGAACTCCTTATCCTTGGAGAAGAACCTGATGTTGGGAAAGATGGAAGGCAGAAGGAGAAGGGGATGGCAGGGGATGAGACAGTTAGATAGGATCATCAACGCAAAGAGCATGATTCCAGGGGACAGTGGAGGATGGGGGGGGGGGTTTGACATGCAACTTAGCAGCAGAACAATAACAAACCAAAGGAGTAAAAAAAAATATTTTTTTTTACATTTGTTCATTTATTTATCAAGGAAAATCTGAAAGTACAGGTAGTCCTCGACTTACGGCCACAATTGAGCCCAAAATTTCTGTTGTTAAGCAAGACAGTTGTCAAGTGAGTTTTGCCTCATTTTATGACCTTTCTTGCCAGCAAGAAAGAGAAAAAGAGAGAGAAAGAGGGAGAGAAAAGAGGGAGAGGGAGAAAGAGAGGGGGGGAGGGAAAGAGAGAAAAAGAGAGAGAAGAGGGGAGAAAGCGAGAGAGAGAAAGAGAAAGAGAGAGGGGAAGGGAGAGAAAGGGGAAGAGAGAGAGAAAGAGAGAGGGGGGAAGGGAGAGAGAAAGAAAGAGATGGAAAGAGGGAGAGAAAAGAGAGAGAAAGGGGGGAGAAAGAGAGGGAAGGAGGGAGAGAAAGAGGGAAAGAGAAAGGGAGAGAAAGAGAGAGAGAAAGAGAGAGAGAAGAGAAAGAGGGAAAGAGAGAGAGAGAGAGAAAGAGGAAGAGAGAGTTAGCATAGCAAATAAAAATCTAAAAAGTTGGATCGCTATACTACCTTATAGGTAGTCCTTGACACATTGGGTTCAATTGTAGTTGAACAACAATTGAACCCAATATTTTCATTGCTGAGCAAGACAGTTGTGAGTTTTCCCCTATCATATGACCTTTCTTGGCCCAGTTGTTAAGTGAATCACTACAGTTGTTAGTTGAGAATCTGGTTTCCCCATTGACTTTGCTTCTCAGAAGATCACAAGGAGTGATTAGATGCTGCGGCCATCATAAATATGAGCCATTTGCCAAGTGTGCAAATTTTGGTCACTTGACCTTTGGGATGCTACAATGGTTGTAAGTGTGAAAACAGCCCTAAGTTACTTTTTTCACTGCCATTGTAACTTCAAACAGTCACTAAATAAACTGTTACAAATTGAGGACAATCTGTAAGACTAACAACTAATTTAACAACTAACTTCTACAATATTGTCAAACTACTTAGTAAAGCTGCATTACTATGATGCTACTTCTCATCTGTCCTATTACCTATCATCTTCATCTTCTTATGTCTTTAACCTTGTTGCTTGTATCTTATAATTTATATTGCCTTTTTTTAGTACCCTAGTATGATTTATATTGTTTGCTTAGCTAGTATTCTATGATTATCACTAAGTATTGCATCATGATTTATGATGAATGTATTTTCATGTTGTTTATGATCATGATTATCACTATTACTTGTATGTATGCTGAGGAGAGAGATTCCTTATGTGTCCAGCCACACTTGGCCAATAAAAAATTCTATTCTAATCTATTTGGACATTTAAAACAACACAGAACATAGAATAACAGAGTTGGGAAGTTATCTAGCTCAACCCTCTACTTTCACTTGCTCTAGAACAGAGAAACCCAGTTGCTAACTGCACACAATGTGCTACATACCCTGGATGGTGATCATCAATTAAAGTGCTGGTTTTAACTAATAAAAACTTTACGGCTGCAGGATCACTGCTCCGACTGGAATCAGCCCAACCTACTAGATCATTTAGGAAGAGAGAGAGAGTCTTACACTTCCATGAGGTGAGACATCACTGATGTTTGGAAGAATCTCCTGAAACCAAACTGAACTTCTTGACAGTTTTTGGGACCATATTTAAAAACTGTGCTGTTGGGGAATCCTTCCTACTAAGTTCAAAGTGTCCCTTGTCTTTTATTTTTGCTTGCATCTTTACTTTCACTTTGATTTTATTTAGGAGCCCTGTATGCATGGCTTTCTTGCTTTGATGACTTTGATTTAACTCTTTGGTTATTTTAGCCTTTCATAGTATTCTGTTCTGTTCTATACTGTACTGTACTGTTCTGTTCTGTTTAGGCTAACTTATTCTCCAAAGCACCTGAAGGCAGGACAAGAAGCAACAGATGGAAACTAATCAAGGAGGTATCCAACCTAGAACTAAGAAGAAATTTCCCAACAGTTAGGATAATTAATCATTGGAATGACTTGCTTCCAGAAGTTGTGGCTGCTCCATCACTGGAAGTTTTTAAGAAGAGACTGGACAGCCACTTTTCTGGAAAAAAAGCAAAATCACTTTTTCAAATATGGTTTCCTACTTGAGCGGAGGTGGGTGGTTGACTATATTTATTTATTTATTTATTTATTTATTTATTTATTTATTTATGAGACTTATATACCGCTTTAAGTGCAAGCACTCTCTAAGCGGTGTACACCAGTAAGCAATGTGTGTGTGTGTATATATATATATATATATATATATATATATATATATATATATATATATATTTACATTGCCCCCAATAATCTGAGTCCTCATTTTATCTACTTCGGAAGGATGGAAGGCTGAGTCAACCTTGAGCCGGTGAGATTTGAACCGCTGACCTGCTGAACACAGTCAGCTAAAGTGGCCTGCAGTACTTGCACTCTAACTGCTGTGCCACCTCGGCTCTATATGACCTCCAAAGTCCCCTCCAACTCTGTAATTCTGTTATTCTGTTAATGCTGTCATATCATGGAAGATGGTGAGAGTCACTGGATTATATAAATCTAATGAAGGCATATTAATATAAATAATTCAGAATAAATAGATTTACCTCATCTCTGAAATCCTAACCACAAGAAATATCTCTATCTTATCAGAGCTCAGTTTATGATTCATCCCATTATTGGCAATAGGAAGAAGTTCAGGGGAACTCTTTTTTTTTAAGCATCAGAGAGAAATACGGGTTCACTACTTTTCAGCTATGAGGAACCTTTGGATTGACAGATTTACAACACTGGCTGAGTTTCCTCCAATCCTTTTCAAAAGAACTTTTAAATACAAGATTAAAGACTTAAAAATGTTTTGTAATCAACAACAAACAGATTAGAATGTTGATTTTGGAAAGTTGCAAATGGACTAAGAATTGGAAATACGACTTTGGGAATTCATTGTAAGAATCCTTCCCGTGGGAAAAAGCTTTTGATTTGAATTCTCTTTTAAAAAAACATGAGGAGACTTCAAAGTGTAGACAATACAGGAAAACAGAAGGACCTAAAGATGGCAATTAAAAGAGAAGTACACTTAAATTTGATTTACTAATGCAGAATGAAGCAAAATATATTAATATTGGACGCATTGAAGGATATTTTTTAGACTCATAAGATAATTTTCTAATTTTAAACTGTGTTTAAAAGATGTCATTAAGGAGGGATAAATAATTATAACTGGTTCAGTCGCCTTGTACAGGTAGTCCTCAGCTTACAACAGCTTATTTAGTGACCATTCAAAGTTATAACAGCACTGAAAAAAGTGACTTATGACTGTTTTTCACACTTGCAGCATCCCCCATGGTCACAACGGGTGGAAACTAATCAAGGAGAGAAGCAACCTAGAACTAAGGAGAAACTTCCTGACAGTGAGAACAATTAACCAGTGGAACAATCTGCCTCCAGAAGCAGTGAATGCTCCAACACTGGAAGTTTTTAAGAAGAGACTGGACAGCCATTTTTCCGAAATGGTGTAGGGTTTCCTGCCCGAGCAGGGGGTTGGACTAGATGACCTCCAAGGTCCCTTCCAACTTTACTACTATTACTATCGATCATCGCACAGTCAGCCAGATGTTCAGACTGGATTTGGCATTTTGTCTACCTATCGAGTCCTTACCCAGGACCTGGGATAGGCAGATGTGGATGTTTGATGGTATTACAGATATCGTCGCAGGATGGAAGCAGTTCCTAATAAGGCCGCCTTTTGCAATTGACTAATAGCGAATTTGTCAATGCCAATGGTGTTCAAGTGGTGCTCCAGTTGTTTTGGGATTGCACCCAAGGAGCCTATGACTATTGGTACTACCCTTGCTTGCTTTTATTATTATTATTATTATTATTATTATTATTATTATTATTATTATTATGGTGGCAATGCCCTGGGGTGATGTGATCCCCTTTTGTGACCTTCTGACAATCAAAGTCAATGGGGAAGCCAGACTTATTTAGCAACCGTCCTACCAGCTTAACATCTGCAATGTTTCACTTAACAACTGTGGCCAGAAAAATGGGGCCAAGCTCATTTACGCATTGTCTTGTAAAAAAGGTTGGGCTCAATTGTGTTCTTAAGTCGAGGACTACCTGTAGAATCCTATCAGCATATGGGTTCTCCTTATATCTTAGCAGCTTGAGATACTATCAACCATGCTCTTTGGCAAAAAAAAAAAAAAAAAAAAATCCCATAATAACATCTGCCTGAGCATTTCCAGATCAAGAACATTCATTAGGCTGGCCAAAGCAAACTCTGTTCTGTAAACTGCCTCAAACTAGTCAGAAATGTGTTAAGATAACTACTTCCCTTAGAATTGATAAACTATCATTGTCAGACTTCTGGGGAAGAAATGGCAAATCAATCACAACGAAACAATCAACCAGTGGAATGGTTTGCCTTCAGGTATTGTGGATGCCCTATCAATTGGAGATTTTAAAGAAGAGACTGGACAGCCATTTGTCTGAAATGGTATAGACTCTCCTGCTGGAGCTGGGTTGGACTAAAACTAGATGACCTCCAAGGTCCCTTCCAACTCTGTTATTCTATGTTAAGAGCTGGCAAGTATACCAGCTCATGATTCCTCTATGGATAAAGGGAGGACATGAGATCACCCATAAGTGCTCCATACAGTTGGTCCTCACAAGGAAATTACAAGATAAGAGTGGTTTTAGAGTCTCTGTAGCCATGGTCAGCTCCTTCAAAAGGCCACTGAATTCTCCTAGTTCCTGTTCTAATCATCTTCAGAATACTTAACAACATATTACTAACTTAACAACTATGGCAAGAAAGGTCTTAAAGTGGGGCAAAATTTCACTTAACAATAGAAAATTCAGGCTCAGTTGTGGTCGTAAGTTGAGGATGACCTGTACTAGAGTCGAGCAGCATTGAAATTTAATAAATAAAATAAATTCTAACTAAAAAATTGTGACTTTATCATAAATAATACTGATCTGACAGTGGATTTAAAAATGACAGATCATAAGAATGGTGTAGAAAAAGATTCTACACTGGATATAAAGAGAAACTGGCTGAGGTCTTAATAATTTTATTTATTAGGGTTTTTTTTAATCCTTCCTTTATAAGTAACTTAAGGTAGCAAACAAACAGCATGCCTAAAGCAGAACTAGAATTCACAGTCCCTTGGTTTCATTTTTCTGTATTGGATTTACCAAAGAGGCATTTTAAAAATTTGAAGAATTTTGTGAGAAGGGACAAAGAAAAAGTGAACAGAAACCAAATCCTAGCATGTTATTCTTGACTAAAAATTAAGAATGTTAAAACTAAAAGGAAGGAATACAGGTGGTCCTTGACAAGTGAGCCCAAAATTTCTGTTGTAAAGCGAGATAATTGTCAAGTGAGTTTTGCTCTATTTTACGACCTTTCTTGCCACAGTTGTTAAGGGAATCACTGCAGTTATTAAGTTAGTAATACGGTCATCAAGTGAATCTGGCTTCCCCATTGAGTTTGCTTGTTCAGAAAGTTACAACAGGTGATCATGTGACCCAGGGACAATACAACCGTCAGTTGCCAAGGGTCTGAATTTTGGTCATGTGACCACAGGGATGCTGCAACAGTCATAAGTATGAAAAATAGTCCTAAGTCCCTTTTTTCAGTGCTGTTGTAACTTCAAACGGTCACTAAACGAACAGCTGTAAATCAAGGATTATCTATACTCCTTTTATTTGTCTTTACTATGTTATTATTTCATCTTTCTTTTCTACTTTTTACATTCTTTTCTGCTTTCTATTTCCTTTTCTTTTTAGTGTGTATTAATTTTATATTTTTAATTGTTATTAACTCTTAAAAAAAAAAGATAAATCACCCCTGTCAGCCACACCTAGCTTAGAGATTGGAATTGTAACTGTTACCTCTAAAAGGTCCAAGGAAAACTTCTTAACAAATGCTTTACAGTTGCATAAAATGCTGTATGATGTTATCTAAAGCGCTGCTAATCAGCTTCTGGCTAAAAAAATGACAAGCCAAATTAAATGTCAATCTGAGTTGGTGTAATTTCAGATACAATGAGTGAGAGAAAGATTCCTCCCCTTTTACAAAAGTATTTAGATATGAACAAGTATCCCAACCAACTATTATAAATCACTTTTTTTGCAAAATGTGCCTTATTAATTGCTGGGCTGGCAGATGATAAAAGCAGTGAGAGAAGCAAGAATTTGGAAGAAAGCAAGATAGGACACATCCCGCTTGAATCTTGCCCATCCTTCCTGCATGATTCTTGAACAATCCAGATGTCATTAAGTAGGTGAAATCAATAATGAAAGGATAAGATGCAGCTTACGAATATGTCATAATAAGGAACAATTGCAGAAGACCAAGCTGATCAAAGTTAAGTCTTTGAATCATAATGTGTATGGCTTTATAGTAACAGCATGTGCACTCTGATAGGTATCTCCTGCTAATTGTAAACAGCATAATGTAGAAATAAACTAGAGAAGCCAGAATCCATTGGGTCATCATTTCAGGAGTATTTATTTTCCTGAATTTGATCAACTGATTTACAAGATTGTTAGAAAGTCAATGAGGAAGATTGCAGATTTTTTGGTTTGGCCCCTTGCTCCCGCATCCATGTCCCCTTCCCCAATTCCACGCCACGTGTATTGCATTCAGCTACTTCTGCTTGAGCAGGGGGGTTGGACTAGAAGACCTCCAAGATCCCTTCCAACTCTATTATTTTTAATTTTTTGTTTTTGTTGTTGTTGTTGATCATCGCACAGTCAGCCAGATGTTCAGACTGGATCTGGCATTTTTGTCTACCTATTGAGTCCTTCCCAAGGACTGGGATAGGCAGATGTGGATGTTTGATGGTATTACAGATATCATTGCAGGATGGAAGCTGTTCCTTGTAAGGCCGCCTTTTGCAATTGACTGATGGTGAATTTGTCAATGCCAATGGTGTTCAAGTAGTGCTCCAGTTGTTTTGGGATTGCACCCAAGGCACCTATTAATATTGGTTCTACCCTTGCTTGCCTTGCCACAGTCATTCTATTTCTATTTGTAGGTCTTCATATTTTGTTATCTTCTCCAGTTCTTTCTCATCTATTCTGCTGTCTCCAGGCACTGCCACGTCCACTATCCAGACTTTTTTGTCTTTCTTATCAACAAGTGTTAAGTCTGGTGTGTTATGTGGCAGGTGTTTGTCTGTTCGAACTCTAAAGTCCCAGAGCAGTTTAATATTTTCATTTTCTATGACTTTCTCTATTTTATGGTCCCACCAGTTCTTGCTTGCAGGCAAATGATATTTCTTGCAGATCTTCCAATGCACCATTGTTGCTACACTGCTTGTAGTCAGTCTGTGTAATCTTCTTGCAGCAGCTTATCAGGTGGTCCACTGTTTCTTCAGCTTCTTTGCATAGGCAGCACTTACTGTCTGTTGCTGTCTTTTCAGTTTTGACTTTGTATGCATTTGTCCTTAAGGCTTGGTCTTGTGCAGCCAGAATTAGTCCCTCGGTCTCTTTCTTCAATTTTCCTGCTCTTAGCCATTGCCAGGTCTTGTTATTATCTGCTTTCCCAGGTATGTTTTTTTAATGTACTGGCCATGTAGTGCTTTGTCTTCCCATGCCTCCATTCTGTTCTTCATTTGGTCTTTCTTATAGGTCTCTTCTGTAATAAGTAAGCCTTCCTAATATGCTAACTTCAATGCATTTTTATCATTGTCCTTCAGATATTCTTCCAAAGCCATTTCTTCTTCTTCAACCATCTGATGTACTTGCAATATTCCACCTATTTGCCTTGGCAGATAGAGTCTGTCAATGTCACTGCGTGGATGAAGGGCATGATTCATTGTCATTATTTTTCTGGTTTTCCTATACATTGCTTTTAGTTCTGCTTTTTGTTTACGCTTGATTTCCCTTATATTCAATACAATTCTTATCAGTCACAATTTCTTCATATCTGTCATCTAACTGACCAAATTTTCCCATTTAGGTACATCATCCCAATATTTTATGTCATGCATTATAAACATACTATACTTTTTATCTATCTTATAATATCTAGATATAACATCCTTTTTAATCAGTTTATATTTCACTTATATCAATAAAAGTTACATCAACCTGCTATTTTTACATTTCATGTATTATAGAACATACTACAGTATATTATTTAAGTCTCTTATCCTTCTTGTTATAAGGCCCCTTTATGTTCAAAATTCTCTGTTCTTTTAACTATATTCAAATAAATGTTTATTCACATAATAGTCCATCTGGTAGGGAGAGTCAAATCTCTTGTATCTGTCTCTGGTCTTCTTCTTTTGCCGAGTAGTTTTCCAAGTTGATGTAATCCGCTTACCCGGCAGTTCCTGTACTTTTACAAATGTTGTTGGAAATACAAAAGATGAAGTAATTAAGATGAATACTTGTCTCCCAAACTTTAATGGTTCTCCTGATAATTCTATAGTCCATTCCATTTTTCTTGTTGTATCAGAATCTTGTAGATTTTTTCCTGTTTGTATTCAATTGTAATTCTTTTCCTTTGTTATTTTATCGATTTGATCATACTCTTCTAATTTGTAGTCTGGTATCTGATTTATTTGTTCATTCGTTGTTATTTCCTGGGTGTTTTTAAATTATAGATTTAGATTGGAAATATGCTTATTTACATCCTCAAAGTTGTTTTGAATTTCCTTGTGGTTTGAGTCTATTGTCATTTGTATTTGTCCTAAGTATTTATCTTGCCTTGAAGTGTTGCTTCTGGAAGCCCTTGATTTTCCAGGCTAAGTCCTTCAGGAGAAAATATTGAATGTAGCATCCTATCATTTTGTGATTCGTATGTGATATCCATATTGTCTCCCCCCTTCAAATAATCTTTTCTCAATGTTTTAATTCAAAAGTCAATTTATCAGTCAATCAAAATTACAGTTCAGTGTATTAAGTCACTTTAAACCCTTCCTGTAAAATCTCCTCTAAAAGATTAGCCAAAAAGCCAAGGTTTTTCTTTTCCATAAACAGTTCTTAGATTTAAGCAACAGTCCAGGTGGTTTTTTTTTTCTTTCAGACACTTTTTAATCTTATAGCTGGCTCTTCTTTTGTTTCCAGCTGTAATCAACGTTATTTGCAATTCAAAGGAACAGCTTTTCTTTGTTTCTAGGCATTCTGCCAATTTCTGAGTCCTTATTATTAGTATTCTATTCTCTGATTCTCTACTAGATGTCAGCAGTTATTTCAATCAAAAAGTTAATTTTGTTATATATTTTTATAATTCCATCAAAAATTCTTTAGGGTATAATCTTGACATTTTTTTAGTTCCTAGATTTGTCCAGACTATAGTATTTTAAATCAAATTTTAGTATATCTCTTTCCTCCTTTAATATTAATTCATTGTTTCCATCTGTAAGGGAATGGGGATATAGTCCCCTCCCTTCACTTCTGGAGGTTTTCTTGCCTTGGGGATCTTTTCAAGGATTCAGTTAGTAGATAGAAGAAAGAAGATCAGTACTCTCACCAATTCCAAGCACGCTGTTCACTGATGTTCAGGCTCATGCTCTGGGACTTTGGCTGTAAGTAGCTTGGGCTAGATGCTAATCTCACACTAGCCTCTCTCCTGTTGGGTTTGGAGGGCTTCGCCCAGATGAAACAAAGCAATTGCTGTAGCTTCGTTATCAACAGAGCACCCCTCCTTCACGGTTACCTCTTCAGGGTGATTTCGGACCCATCTAGGGTCCCCCCTGGCAGGACGAAACTAGCCGTGGGGAGCGGAGGTCCGCTCTCACGCGGCCATGCGCTACGGGCATAAAACCAAAAGTCCTGTTATTGTTGTTGTTGTTGTTATTGTTATTTACACACTCACATGCACAGCCATGGACAGGGAGCAATGGACATCATGATCAAGTTTAGATGCCCTGCTGACTTTAGATGCCCTGCTGACATCATGATCAAATTTAGCCGTCTTGCCACTATCTTATGGGAAGCTACTAGGGAGCACTGGCAATGATGATCAAGTTTAGATTTCCTGCTAGTTTCCCCACTGACTTGTGGGAAGCTGCCAGGAAGCATTAGCAATCATAATCGATTTTAGATTCCTGCTGGCTTCCCCATTGACTTGTGGGAAGCTTTGAGGAATCTTTGGCCATCATGATCACGTTTAGATTTCCTGCCAGTTTCCCCATGACTTGTGGGAAGTTACCAGGAAGCATTGACAATCTTGATTAATACAGAGGATTGACAGAGAGCATTGGAAATGATTGTCTGTGGCAGGAGTGTTGACATGGCAGTGCTGAATCAGTTATAGTTTTTCCAAATTTCAACCCTACAGAAGGGATGTATCCTGAATTCCGTGTGCATTCTGTAAGATAGCCCATTTGAGGTACCTCAAATCAAAAATTGTTTCCCTGAGATCCATTATTTCACCCAATTGAAGGTGACAAACAGACAAACAGATGAGAGTTTTCATAGTAGATAGATAAATGCAGAAAGTGGGTCAAACATTAAGCCAACAAGATTTAAAAAGCTTTTTCTTTCAAAGTTTTTAATATGAAAATTAATTTGTGTGTTTTGTTTTTTTAACTTTGATGTAGACCCCCCCCCAAGTCACTTAATTATGAGATGGACAGCTTTATTAAAAAAGACAAAAAAATAAATAAATAAAAGGAGAAAAAAAAACTATATCTAAATCTGCCTTTCATCCTTTGCAATCTTCGTTTACCATCCAGTTTTCTAAAATGCTCCTTTGTATAAACTTCTGTCTCTCGCCACACATATTTGATTTGCAATTTGATCCTTACTCATTCCGTCTACCTACAAATAAATCAGGCATAGCTCTTAAGTACAAGTAGTCCTCGACGTATGATCATAATTGAGGCCAAAATTTCTGTGGCTAAGCAAGATGGATGTTGATAGGCCCATTTTGTGGCCTATTTTTGTGCGTTTGTTAAGCAAATCACTGCAGTCGTTAAGCAGATCTGGTTTCCTCCATTGACTTTGCTTGTCAGAAGGTCACAAAAAGTGATCATGTGACTCTGGGACATTGTGACCATCATAAATATGAGTCAGTTGCCAAGCATCTGAATTTTGATCATGGGACTGTTGGGATGCTGCATCAGTCGTGTGAAAAACAGTCATAAGTAGCTTTTTTTCAGTGCTGTTGTAATTTCAGTCACCAAACAAACTGTTGGACTACCTATATCTGTTGTTTGTTATTTTTTGTACAATTTTTGAAATTTTATTGTCAATAAATAAAATTGATGTTTATTTCTTTTTTCTTCCTTTTTTTTCTTTTTTCTTTTTCCAATGTTGTATTTTAACTTTGGAGAGAAAAAAAATTATCAAAAATGTTTTGTTTGGTTTATAACTTGTAAACCACCCAGTTACCTCATAGGAGAGAGGGGAAGCATAACAATTAGATAGATAGATAGATAGATAGATAGATAGATAGATAGATAGATAGATAGATAGATAGATAGATAGATAGATAGATGGATGGATGGATGGATGGATGGATGGATGGATGGATGGATGGATGGATGGATGGATGATAGGTAGGTAGGTAGGTAGGTAGGTAGGTAGGTAGGTAGGTAGATAGATAGATAGATAGATAGATAGATAGATAGATAGATAGATATAGGCTGGCAGGCAGGCAGGAAGAGACAGACATGAGAGAGAGAAAGAGAGAGAGAGGGAGGGAGGGAGGGAGGGAGGGAGGGAGAGGGAGGGAGGGAGGGAGGGAGGGAGGGAGGGAGAGAGCTGCAAACTTGTTACAGAGTGCCGAAATGTGGTCACTTGATCAGGGGATGGCCATTAGAACTTTGGAACTGAGTCATAAGTATTGCTGGGGAGATCCATCATAACTTTCAACAGTTCACTAAGTGAGCAGTCATAAGTTGAGGACTCCCTTTATACAAATTGGCACCCAGGCTTTAGTCGTAATCCACAATGAGTTAAGCAGTTCAGAGCAACTGGAAAACACTGATCAGATACATAACTTACATCACAACTCTGATTCATTTCCTATGTCTGCAGCCTTCATCTTTTAATACTCTAATTTGAGAACCCTAATTTTTAGCATCTGTTTTATGAGGTCATTGGACATCTATTTTTCCATGAAGGAAAATCAGAAGCAATTCGGCAAGCCTTTAGTTCCATTTTATTAATGGGCCCTTGTTGGGATCTGCAGTCCCCTTCATCCAGATGAATCGGGGGGGGGGGGGGGGGAGAGACTGATGGAGGATTTAGATTGGGGGCAGATTGGGGGAAGAGGGAAGGAGAAGGAGAGGGTAGTTATCAGAAGCAGATTCTAGTGGTACAGATTACAAGCACTTCATTCTAAATATGTTTAAAAAGCTATCAACCCCGCCTAACACTGATGATATTCCCTAGTTGGGTAATGAAACAAGAGGAAGGAGAAAGAAAGGAGGAAAAGCCATAACAGGAGAGATTATTATAGCTCAGGGTTGACCTGTAGGGTTAAAACCTTTCCACATTCCCTTATAAGAGCAACGGTCAGATTGGAGGGATGGAAAACACCATGTATTTGTGATAACTTGGGACGCTTAGGTCCTTGGTGCTCTCTGAACTTGGGAGTTTGCTTGCAGCCATTTCATGACCCAACTAGATAATAGCATCAGTGCTAGAGGGGAGTGGGGTTTGCGGAGAAGAAGAAGAGGAGGAGGAGGAGGAGGAGGAGGAGGAGGAGGAGGAGGAGGAGGAGGAGGAGGAGGAGGAGGAGGAAGACTGTGGGGTCCTTGGTGCTCTCTGAGCTTGGTGGTTTCCTTGCATATGATCCAACTAGGTAACATCATCAGGGCATGTGACTTATATAGACAACAGAGACCAAACTCCACTCCTTTCTAGCACTGATGATGTTCCCTAGTTGGGTGATGAAACGGCTGCAGGAAAAGCACCCAGTTCAGAGAGCACCAAGGACCCCACATTTCAACCCTGAGCTACAAATATTCTCCTGTATCAAAATCAATTGTGTTAGTTAAGATCATCAGAGACAGCCTGAAGCCTTGTGATGTATGCGAGTTTTAGTGAGCAATTGTGCTTCACATGCTCTGTTACTACCTGGTCTTGAGAGACAAATACACATGTGGATTTATGGTTTCCATCTTTCAAGCATTATTTGGTTGTTTATTTGAATCTCCTTCAGGTGAGATGGTTATCTTTAGGAAAGTAGAGGTTGGCCACGAGGACTTGAGAAAGTATGATGACCTTATTTAATGTGAGTTGTCACACACTAATGATCTTTCATTAATCCTTCCTGGAAAACAATGTGACCTTGTTGATTGGTCTACTGATCTCTTTGGATATGAAGATCAACTCCCAAATGCCTGCTAATTTCACCAGTGCTCTATTTAATGGGTCAGAACAAACAACACCATAAATAGAGATTGTCCGCAGATCATTTTTCTCAACCTTGGGACCATTAAGATGGGTGGACTTCAACTCCCAGAATTCCCCAGCCAGCTAGGGTGGCTGCAGAATTCTGGGAGGTGAGGTCCACCCCTCTTATAAGTCCCAAGGTTGAGAAACACTGCTATAGACAATAAATCTGTGGTATGTTCACATGGAAGCTAGAAGCATGTAGCTTATGCGTGACATCCTGTGGATTTCTGGCATCACATGATATTTAAGTGTCCATTGTTTGGTTGGTCGTGACTTCGAGGAAGTGGACTTGCTCTGTTGACTCAAGTTGATGGTGGGATTGTTGAGGTTTTGATGGTATCTGATGAGACTTACTTTTCTATGATCAAGTGAATCACCAAGTCCACACTCAGCAGTATTGATATCAGACATCACTAGTGTATAAAATGAGAGCACACTATATGCCCTTCTAGCACTGATGATGCTCCCTAGTCAGGTCATGAAATGTCTGCAGGAAATAACCAAGCTCAGAGACCACCAAGAACCCCCACAGTTGTCGTCATCCTCCTCCTCCTCCTCCTCCTCTTCACCACTGCAAACCCCACTCCCTTCTAACCCTGATGATGTTCTCTAATTGGGTCATGTAACATCTGCAAGAAACAATCAAACTCAGAGACCACCATGGACTTCAACCTTTTTTTCCCTTTGCTGCAGGTGATGAAAAGGTCCTCAAATCAACCAGAAACTCAAGGATGAGAAGGTAAGGAAAGCCTTCCAGATCACTTAAAGTCATGTTTGTTGCTGTTGAGCAATTGCTTTTGTGCCCATCGCTTTCCCACTAACTCACAAGGATGTGTTGTTACCAAGATGAAGCAGTTGGAGTGGTTACAAAGTCACGCTTTGCCCTTTGGCAAGATAGGTTGTGTGTGTTGACATCAGCAATCAAGTCCCTGATGACCTGTAGACCTGCAGTGTTTCAACATCCATTGTTGTCAAAAATGTGTCATTAGGGATTTGTCATAGGGGTTCACTTTTCTTGGAGCTGCGAGTGCAGGTGACATAAAGTCCAAATCCATCTGGAAATGCTCAGGCACATGGGATGTCTTTATGTGGATCCAGTCTTGCACATCCATAGGAATTTTTTTTATCAGATTGTCCTCAATATATATCAATGGTTCTCAACCTTTTTAATGCCGCGACCCCCAATTGGTCGTAAGTCGAGGACTACCCAGCCGGTCATAAGTCAAGGACTTTCCCTGCCCGGGAGCACCGTGCATGTGTGGTGCCGCCCCCTGCGCCGGCCGAGGCATAGCTGGCAAGGGGCAGCGACGGCGCAGGGCGACCACCGGCAGGTGAGGCACCCGCCGGGCCCCACGCGCGCCAGCAACCCTCCCTGCGCTTGCCGGCCTCCCACCTCCCACCCCTGGCCCTCTTTTACTTACTTTTAGTAGTTGCTCAGCAGGGAGGGAAGCTTTCCGGAAAGTTCGCCTTGCCGCACCATTTGCAGACTGGGGCTTTTGGCGGGCTCAGCAGGGCAGAGATAGCCTGGACAATTCCTATTGGCTTTTGAAAGCCAATCGAATTAGGCTCTATTCAAGAAAGTCTATTCTATTGGCTTTCGAAAGCCAATAGATTCTATTTTTTTTGGCTTTCAAAAGCCAAAAGAATAAGAGAAAGTAGCACAGCTAAAGAAAAGGGGAAAAAATGGCGTACAGCCTTGTTTGGCGACCCCCGTGAAATGGTTGTTCGACCCCAAATGGGGTCGCGACCCATAGGTTGAGAACCGCTGAAATATATATATATATATATATATATATATATATATATATATATATATATATATATACATACATATACATATATAAAACTGTAATGGAGTCTTCCTGTTACGGTAGTAACAATCGTAAAACAGGCCAGTAACATGACGAATCCAATTTGACAATATTTTTTGCAGCAGTCATTAAACATTATGGCGGTCATAAAGCGAAGGCTGTGGTCATTAAGCGAACAGTGTGGTTGTTAAGCGAACCAATGCTTTGCTATGGACACATTTTGTAAAAAAAACAGAAGTTCTTATGACCACAATTGAGCTCAAAATTTCTGTTATTAAGCAAGGGAGTTGTTAAATAAGTTTTGCCCTATTTTACAGCCTTTTTGTCACGGTTGTTAAGTGAATCTCTTCAGTTGTTAAGTGCATTCTGTGGTCATTAAATGAATCTGGTTTCCCTCATTGATTTTGTTTGTCAAAGACTGCAAAAGAGGATCACTTGATCCCGGGACACTGCAGCCGTCATAAATAGGAGTCAGTTGCCAAGCACCAGGATTTTCATCAAGTGACCACGGGGACGCTGCAAGAGTCGTAAGTGTGAAAAACAGTCACAAGTTTTCAATGCCGTTGTACCTTCGAGCAGTCACTAAATGAACCATTATAATTCGAGGACTACCTGCATGTTGTTATGGGATTGGAGGGCAGAAGTCAACAGAAATTATACATAAGTGACAAAATCAACTTGATTTATGATGACAGCTGCTCTTCCTTCTCCAGCTTCTTTGATCATGATGCCATCATGGTTCCTCATGTCTCTGATGGCATTTTGTCCTCTCCTGAGATGGTTGTGTCATTTGTGTTGATTAGTGTGACATCACCTCGTTAAGTTAATTATGATTGCTGAGGCTTGTTTATTGCCTCGGGAGTCAGGATGACAGGTCAAGAATACCTCAGTTCAACCCAATGCTAGTGGTAATAATACACAGGTAGTCCTTGACTTACGACCATTCATTTAACGACCGTGGAAAGTTGCAACGGCACTGAAAAAAGTGACTTATAACCGTTTTTCACAGTTACGACCATTGCACCATCCCCATGGTCATGTGATCCAAATTCAGATGCTTGGCAACTGACTTGTAAGTAAAGGACTACCTGTAATAATAATAACAAACACACAAGCACCGCTACATAATATCCAAAACTTAACAGTTGTCAATAAATGCATAGCCTGGAGAGAGCAGGACAGAAAAACAGTCTTAAAAATATACAGATGTGTACATTCGCACATGCCACCAGGACAACACAAACAAACAAAAAAATTACAGGGTCATAAAAGGAAGAAATGAAAGAAAGGTGGAAAATGGTAAATTGAGGACAGCTAATATTGAAAGACTAAGAAATGGCAGAATCATGCACAATTTTCTTATGTGTCTTCACTGCCATCTAGTGGACATCACAAGTGATGATGATGATGATGATAATAAGAACAACAACAATAATAAAGTTGGAAGGTACCTTGGAGGTCATCTAGTCCAACCCTCTGCTCAGGCAAGAAACCCTATACCATTTCAGACAAATGGCTGTCCAGTCTATTCTTAAAAACTTCCAGTGTTGGAGCATTCACCACTTCTGGAGGCGGGTTGTTCCAATGGTTAATTGTTCTAACTGTCAGGAAGTTTCTCCTTAGTTCTAGGCTGCTTCTCTCCTGGATTCGTTTCCATCCGTTGCTTCTTGTTCTGCCTTCAGGTGCTTTGGAGAACAGCTTGACTCCCCCTTCTTTGTGGCAGCCCCTGAGATATTGGAATACTGCTATCATGTCCGCCCTCGTCTTCTCTTCGTTAAACTAGACATACCCAATTCCAGCAGCCTTTCCTTATATGCTTTGGCCTCCAGTCCCCTAATCATCTTTGTTGCTCTTCTAGAGTCTCAACATCTTTTTTTACATTGCAGTGACCAAAACTGAATGCCGTATTCCAAGTGTGGCCTTACCAAGGCATTGTAAAGTGGTATTAATACTTCACATGATTTTGATTCTATCCCTAGCACTGTGGGGCCTTTTTGGCAGCTACAGCACACTGCTGGCTCATATTTAGGTGATTGTCCACTAGGACTCTGAGGTCCCTCTCACAGTTACTACTAATGAGCAAGGTACCCCCTATACTATACTTGTACATTTGTTTTTTCTTGCCTAGATATAGAACCTTATTTTTTTCACCATTGAATTTCATTTTGTTAGATAGCGCCCAGTGTTCAAGTCTGTCCAGATCCTCCTGTATCCTAAGCCTGTCTTCTGGAGTGTTGGCTATTCCTGCCAACTTGATGTCATCTGCAAATTTGATAGTTCCCCATCTATCCCCTCATCCAGATCATTGATGAAAATGTTGAAGAGCACTGGGCCCAGAACAGAGCCCTGGGGCACCCCACTACACACTTCCCTGTAGATGCGGTTCCATTGAGGATCACATGCTGAGTACGGCCGGTCAGCCAGCTACGGATCCATCTGGTGGTGATGCTGTCTAACCCACATTTTTCTATCTTATCAAGTAGTAGGTTATGATCTGCTTTATCAAATGCCTTATTGAAGTCCAAGTAAATTATATCCACAGCATTCCTCTGATCCACTAATTTTGTCACTTGGTTAAAGAATGCAATAAGATTTGTCTGGCATGATCTGTTTTTGACAAACCCATGTTGGCTTTTAGTAATTACTTTGTTTGCCTGTAGGTGTTCGCTGATTCGTTGTTTGATTATCTTTTCCAGAATCTTCTCAGGTATTGAGGTCAGGCTGATAGGTCTGTAATTTCCTGTCCTCCGGTAGTTTCCCAGTGCTCCAGGAGCTTTGAAAAATATAGTTCAATGGTTCTGAGATCACATCTGCCAGTTTCTTGAGAACCTTTGCTTGCTTGACTTTGCTTGTCAGAAGTTCACAAAAGGAGTTCACATGACCCTGGGACACTGCACTCGTCATAAAAATGAGTCAGTTGCCAAGCATTTGAATTTGGATCACATCACCACAGGGATGCTGCAACAGTCATAAGCATGAAAAATGATTTTAAGTCACTTTTTTCAATGTTGTAACTTTGAATGGTCACTAAAGAAATGTTTGTAAGTCAAGGATTAGCAGTCAATGCCAGTTTTCAGCAAAAACATTTTAAAACATGATCATGTGATCATGGGATGCTACAAACGGCCATCTACGTAAGGTGGTTGCTGAGCACACAAAAGGCAGTCATGTGATCGTGAGAAAGGCCGGGCCAAGCATTAGAACTTCAGAATTTCTCCTCCTCCTCCTCCTTGTCTATCTCCTTCTCCTCCTCATCCTTCTTCTGGTCTATCAACTTCTCCTCCTCCTTCCCCATCTCCTCCTCCTCCTTCTTCTCTATCTCCATCTTTTCCTCTTTTCCTCCTCCTTCTATTCCTCCTCCTCATTCTTCTCTCCTCCTCCTCCTTCTCCTTCTTGTCTATCTCCTTCTCCTCCTTCTTTTCCTCCTCCTTGTCTATCTCCTCCTCTTTTTCCTTGTCTCTCCTCCTCCTTCTTTATCGCCTTCTCCTCCCCCATCTCCTCCTCTTCCTCCTCATATTTTGTCTATTTCCTCCTCCTTCTTGTATATCTTCTCCATCTCCTTCTCCTTCTTGTCTATCTCCTCCTTCCTCTCCTCCTCCTCCTCCTTCTCCTTCTCCATATCCATCTCCTTCTCCTCCTCCTCATCTGTCCCCTTCTCCCTCTCCTCCTGCTTCTTCTCCTCCTCCTTGTCTATCTCCTCCTCCTCTCTCTTCTTCTTCTCCATCTCCTTCATTTCCTTCTCCTTATTGTCTATCTCCTCCTCCTCCTTGTCTCTTCTCCTCCTCCATCACCTCCTCCATCTCCTTCTTCTCCTCCTCCTTCTTGTCTATCTCTTTCTCCTCCTCCTCCCTCTCCTCCTCCTCCTTTTCCTTCTCCTATTTCTCCTTGTCCTCCCCTCCTCCTTCTTTACTTTCTACTGCTCCTTCATCTCCTCCTCCTCCTTCTTGTCTATCTCCTCCTCCTTCTCCTTCCCCTTCTCCTTCTCCTCCTCCTACTTCTTGTCTATCTTCATCTCCATCTCCTCCATCTCCTCCTCCTCCTCCTCCTCCTCGGGTTAGAAGGTTTTCCCCAAGTCAAATGGAACAGCCACCACCATTCCAGGATCACTGGAGCACCTTTCTTTCTTTATTGCCTCTCCAGGGTGACTTAGACCCATTTAGGGTCCCCAGGCAGGGAGAAATTAGCTGTGGGGGTGCGGAGAATCCGCAAACCCTCAACTGGTCACTACCGCACAAAACTGGAAGTCCCCTCCTCCTCGTTCTTGTCTATCTGCTTCTCTTGCTCCTGCTTCTCCTCCTCCTTCTCCATCTCCTCCTCCTCCTCCTCCTTTTCCTCCTCCTCTGCTTAAACGCTTTCATCCGGACTATATCCGGATGTCCCTCATGCAGAGAGATCAAGATTCTAGACCTCAGTGAGGCTGGGATGACTACCCTACTACCCCATAACAGGTGGGAAGCTCGTGCTTCCTTTGCCAGAAGCTTTGAAACTCAGTATCTGGACACGTGTCAGGCCATCTTGACAACACCCATGTCAGCACTTGTGTAAGCATGTGATCAGTGGCAGTTTCTGCAGCCATGTCCCTAGCATTGAGGGGAGATTCAGGTAGCTCCTGAATGGAGAGAATATTAATAGCAGGAGCAGGATCTGCCTCTACCTGTTTTAGAGGTAATCTGCTGAGGCCATTTGCATGGCCCATTTCTTTTCCAGGTTTGTGAATCAGTGTGTAGTCATATGCTGACAGGAAAATGGACCATCTCAGCATATGTGGAGAAATAATGTGTGTGTTTGTTAGTAGTAAACAAATCCAGCAGAGGCTTATGGTCTGTGTAGACTGTGAAGTGGCGGCCATGTAAGAAATCATGGAATTTCTTTATGCCAGCCACTATGGCCAAGGCTTTTCTATCAAGCTGAGCGTAATTCCGCTCTGCAGATGACAGAGTCCTTGAGTAGTAGGCCACAGGGACTTGTGTCTCATCAACCTTCAGGTGACTGAGTACTGCTCCCACCCTCTAAGAGGATGCATCACATGTGATGCACACTAGCAATTGCTCATTGAAATGCGCTAAAACTGCATTTGAAGAGAGCAAGGCCTTAACTACATTGAAACTCCTTTCATGAACCTTAGACCATTGCCACGGAGCCAGTTTATCCAAGAGCCAGTGTAACAGCTCAGCCACTGCAATCTTGTGGGGAAGAAATGCGTGATAGAAATTTAAGAATCCCAGGAAAGCCTGAAGCTCACTTTGGGACTTGGGACTTGGGGTCTGCTGAATTGCTTGAAGCTTGGATTCAGCAGGATGGATGCCTTGAGCATCAATTCTGAAGCCTAAGAATTCAGTGGAAGTGACTCCAATTTTACATTTATCTTGCTTCAGTTTCACACCCGCTTGGCGGAAACGAAGCAAGACAGCTCTTAATCTTTCAGCTAAGTTTAAAGATGACTCCCCAGCAATGAGGACATCATCAAAGTAGTTTAGTTGTAGTAGTTTAAACTAGACATCATCATCTAGTTTAACGAAGAGAAGGACAAGGGGGGACATGATAGCAGTATTCCAATATCTCAGGGGCTGCCATAAAGAAGAGGGAATCAAGCTATTTTCCAAAGCACCTAAAGGCAGGACAAGAAGCAATGGGTGGAAACTAATCAAGGAGAGAAGCAACCTAGAACTACGGAGAAACTTCCTGACAGTGAGAACAATTAATCAGTGGAACAACCTGCCTCCATAAGCAGTAAATGCTCCAACACTGGAAGTTTTTAAGAAGAGACTGGACAGCCATTTGTCCGAAATGGTGTAGGGTTTCCTGCCTGAGCAGAGGGTTGGACTAGATGACCTCCAAGGTCCCTTCCAACTTTATTATTATTATTATTATTATTATTATTATTATTATTATTATTATTATTATTATTATTATTATTATTATGTAGGGACAGATCCCAGGAATACCATGGAGCGTGCACTCCACTACACTTTGGAAGATGCTACGGGCTACATTAACCCCAAACTACAGTCTTTTGACCTTAAAACACTGGTTCTCAACCTTCCTAATGCCGCCACCCTTTAATACAGTTCCTCATGTTGTGGTGACCCCCAACCATAAAATTATTTTTGTTGCTACTTCATAACTGTAATTTTGCTACTGTAATGAATCGTAATGTAAATATCTGATATGCAGGGTGCATTTTCATTGTTACGAATTGGGTAGGTCTAGTTTAATGGAGAGAAGGACGAGGGGGGACATGATAGCAGTCTTCCAATATCTCAGGGGTTGCCACAAAGAAGAGGGAGTCAAGCTATTCTCCAAAGCACCAGAAGGCAGGACAAGAAGCAATGGATGGAAACTAATCAAGGAGAGAAGCAACCTAGAACTACGGAGAAACTTCCTGACAGTGAGAACAATTAATCAGTGGAACAGCCTGCCTCCAGAAGCAGTAAATGCTCCAACACTGGGAGTTTTTAAGAAGAGACTGGACAGCCATTTGTCCGAAATGGTGTAGGGTTTCCTGCCCGAGCAGGGGGTTGGACTAGATGACCTCCAAGGTCCCTTCCAACTTTACTACTATTAAACTATTAAACTATAATTAAAGCATAGTTATTCTGTTCCAAACTGAACAGACTGCTTTCCGTCCAATCCAAACAGATAGATAACTCAGAAGAATAAACAAAAAATATTGCTTTTATTTCTAGGAATCCTAAACAATAACTCACTCTTATGTAGATGCGTCCAGAAACATATTTTGCAATATTGGGTTATTCCCCAGGTAAATTGATATTGGATTTTCCCCTCTTCTCTTCCTGAGCATCACATGTTGGCAAGGATCTCCAAACCGTGTGACTAGGAACCATGCGGCTGGTGAACAAAGGATCCCATCTGGCTTGTGTCCAGGAAGTCTCTCAATGACCTTTGATACTCCTCCCACTGACCCATCAACATATATAGCATTTAACCCAATAACTGCCAGACACTCCAACACACTGATACCTGCTCTCTAGTTAGGGCTACATATAAGTTCCAGAATACTCCCCACTTGGAAATTTATATTTCCACTATTAAAATAGTAAAAACATAGCATCAAGGCATGCAATACTCACTGTTAACTAACTTGTGACTAAATAGGTAAAAACTTGGTATCAAACATACATAACTATTGGTAAATATAAAACATGCACAATTATGCAAAAAGCAAGTGTTACATCAAACAATGCCTAAGACAATACATAGTTTGAGGTTTGATCTTCTGGTTCAGTCTTCATCAGCAACAGGACCAAATCGGTAATCAGCCTGGTAGAAATATCTTTGAGTCATGACCTGACTCACATGGCTTCACAATCTGGACCTCAGCTGGGCAAACGAGTTCATCAAGTGGGTGGGCCTGGTGCACAAGTCCCATGGGCCAATAGTTCTGGTATGCAGTCTTGTCTCCCAGCAAGACAAGGTCTTCTTTCTGTGAAGGAAACTGGAACCAAATCTGGAACAGAAAAACTGGAACTGAAAGTTTCTCAGGAACTGGATCCATGGGATACTCGGAACTGAAGAACCTGGAAAAACATGAACAGCTGGATCTGGAAACACAGGAACAGCTGGGGCTGAAGAATCAGGATCAGGAACATCTGGAAACTCAGGAACAGCCAGAGAGGCAGGAACAACAGCTGGAACTGAAGAATCAGGAACAACAGCTTGAGCAGAAGACTCAGGATACTCAAGAACCGAAGGATCTTGAACCACCGGTGGAGTATTGAAGAGGGCTGCTACTGTTGTCGTCAGGGTGAGGACTTCATGTATGGGTGTGGGTGTCTTTAATGATATGGAGTCCGTGAAAGTCAGTAAGTCCTTGCAGGCTCCTACAAGGTTAATTCTTGGGGTGCTGAGACAAGTGATCAAGATGATCAAAACTATCCCTAATTTCAGGTGTCTCTGCTTAGACAGGGTTTTGAAGCAGAGTGGTTGACTTTTACTGGATGTCTGAGGTAGAAGGTTAGCACTTTGATCTGAAGCTGGAAGTGCATAACGTTTTGGCTTCTGTGGCATCTGTCTGTTTGGACAGGCAAGAACTCAAGACTTTCTAGCCAGATCAATTCTGTTAATTATGTGGCAAAGTTGGGCCACTTCCCTTGGTGAACAAAGTTCTTATTTGTTGGCACATATTGCCACTGTTCAGGGCTTAAAGATGTTTCAATCCTTTTCTCTCTGTTGCTTACATAGATGTAGACGTGTCTGCTTTGTTTGTAGATGTAGCTTGACATCACCTTGCTGTCTGCATAGAAGGTGGTAGACTGTAGTTCAAGGCACGACGTCTTCACTGTCAAGTTGGTGAGCTTTACAACCAAAGTAGTACCACATAGTTCTAACGTGGTACGGTGTGGCCTTCTTGCATTATTAGTCTCGCTTTCCCAAAGAAGACACTGAGACTGCAGCTCTCCCCACTGTAGACTCTGATGCATCTTATGGTCGCAAACAAGATAATGTAAGTGTGGCTCTCCCCGCTGTAGAGTGAGACGTATCTTAAGGCTGCAGTCACCTTCGTAGACACATCTAAGGAAGCATGCAATTCTTTCTTCTGCACTGTGGCGGGTGAGCTGGAGACATACATGTGCTGCACTTGCATGCTTTGTAGACATGTTGGGAGTACGTTCCATGACTCCCAGTCTTGGAGACGTTGTTTGTCTTGTTTGTCCTTCATGGACAAAGCTAAGTTGTTGTAATTCTTGCTTATCTGGAACACTGTTGCTTCCAAAACAGGTTTGGTTGTCACAAGTGTGCAGTGTTCTAGGTGCGGTTGGAACACTGTTGCTACCAAAACAGGTTTGATTGTTACAAGCGTGCAGTGTTGTAGGTGTAGTTTTATAGGGTTCAATAGGATGGCACGGTGGGGAGATCTCGTGACCTAGGTATCGCGACATCAACTCTGTGGCTGACCACCGCATCTGGTCGTTGAGATTCCTCTGTTCACCTACTCGATCTTGGGGGACTTGTGGCTGGCTGTGGCGCTGTCACCTGTGCATTCTGGAATGCACTTTGGTTGTCCATGTAGGCCTGTGTGTGGCTACGACGCTCTTCCTTTTCCAGTTGCTCCCTATTTGGCAAGAAAGTGGTGTGCTGCAGTATTTTCTGAAGGCCTTTTGCTCTTGCCACTTTGTCTGCCACATCTCGCTGGCTTTGTATGAACTCAAGCTCATCTTGAGTTGCTTTCATTTTTGTTGTTGTTGTTAATTGCGAAGTTGTGTCCGACCCATCGCGACCCCATGGACAACATTCCTCCAGGTCTTCCTGTCCTCTACCATCTTCTGGAGTCCATTTAAATTCACACCTACTGCTTCAGTGACTCCATCCAGCCATCTCATTCTCTGTCGTCCCCTTCTTCTATTGCCCTCAATCTTTCCCAGCATTAGGCTCTTCTCCAGTGAATCCTTCCGTCTCATTAGGTGGCCACAGTACTTGAGTTTCAACTTCAGGATCTGGCCTTCTAAAGAGCAGTCGGGGTTGATCTCTTCTAGGACTGACCGGTTTGAACGCCTTGCAGTCCAAGGGACTTGCAGGAGTCTTCTCCAGCACCATAGTTCAAAGGCCTCAATTCTTTTGCGCTCAGCCTTTCTAATGGTCCAACTTTCATAGCCATACATTGCAACTGGGAAAACCATGGCCTGGACTATACGCACTTTTGTTGGCAGGGTGATGTCTCTGCTTTTTAGAATGCTGTCTAGATTTGCCATAGCTTTCCTCACCAGGAGCTAGCGTCTTTTAATTTCTTGGCTGCAGTCCCCATCCGAGGTGATCTTGGAGTGCTTTCATTTTAGCCTTCCTTATATCTGCTTCGGCTTCCGCATCCTCCTCTGCTTCAGCTTCTCTTTTGGCTGCATCAGCTTCTCTTTTTGCTGCCTCAGGCTTTCTTTGAGCTGCATCAGCTTCTCTTTTGACTGCTTCAGCCTTCCTTTGAGCTGCCTCAGCCTTTCTTTTGGCCTTCAGTCAAGCTTCCTCTATTTCCATTGCTTCCAATTCCTTCTTCTTCAGCTGCTCCTCTTGTACCACACGAAAGACAGCTTCAGCAGCTTTAGCATCTATGATCATTTGCTCTGCTTGTGAGATTCGGGAGATTCGGCTATGATGGGAAGATGCTTTCGAAAGGCGGGAGGCGCCTGTGACAGGCGATTGTTGGGACATGCTGGAATGTGCCTTGGATATATGGCGAAAAGATGAGGGTTTTCCAGACATGTGGGATGGAGCCACATGCGACCATTGGGATGGTGCATGTGAATAGTGGTAAACTTCGGACTCGGCTCCGTCGACCGGTCTGTTTCTCTGGTGAGGCTTGGGCTGTGGGGAACACTCCTGTTCGTGGTAGAGTTTGTACGATCTCTCCCAGCCTCTTTCATTGTGCCTGTGGATGGTGTCCCATTTCTCCATCAGATGTGAGTTTATGGCTTCTGTGGGCTTTCTGCGTTGTCTAAGATTGTATTGACCCTGAGACATTTTTGGCTTTGTTGAGACTTGAACTTCAGCCTCTGTGTGCAGGTCAAGGTTGGCTGTTGGCAGTATTTCTCCTTGGCCGGCTGGTTGGTGTATCTCAACTAGGCTGGTTGGTTGAACCCCTTCTGCTAGACCAGTGGGACACTCGGCTATGGTTAGGGTGGGTTCAGTGTTCTTCTCAGCTATATTGAAGTGAATTGGAAGAACTTCTCTCTTTGACCACTAGAGGTCGCTACTTGTAGATCAGCTTCAGAGGTGCTGTCTGTGGGTGGAGATGCCGCTGGGTGCGTTCTCCTGCGTTTGTGGGTACTTCAGTGCAGTTCACCCCTTCACCACTAGGGGTCACTTGCTGTGGGTCAGCTACCAGGGTGCTCTGGCTTTGAGGTTCACCCTTTGTCCACTAGAGGGCCTTCTCTGGCTTGCGTATAGTGCCTCCTTTAGCCACTAGGAGGCATCTGAAGAAAGGCCAGCCAAATTCTTCCTATTACCACGTTACTGCTAGTGGCCACTGAGAGAATGTAGAGGTACAAACTCCCACCTGGCAACTATACTGCTAGTGGCCACTGAGAGAATGTAGAGGTACAAACTCCCACCTGGCGACCATTGAGTTGCAGGTTGGAACTCTGGGTCATCAGCTGTGATAATAAGCAAGGACACTTGGTTTTGCTTTCTTCAACTTGGTCCTATTACAACATTACTGCTAGTGGCCACTGAGAGAATGTAGAGGTACAAACTCCCACCTGGCACTGTTGAGCTTGTGATAATAAGCGAGGACAATTGGTTCAGCTTGAGTGAGTGAGTGATTACTTTTGTTAAGTTCACTCTGTGCCCTCTAGGGAATGTTGGTAGCTTGAGATAAATTTAAGTAACTTGCACTTTAACTGATAGATTTACTCTGCGTAGTTAGTGATGCGTGCGGTGAAGTACCTTCTTTCACTGTGTTGTGTGCTGAATTAATTGTGGCTGTTGTAACTCAGCTTTAGATTCCAAAGGGCAAAAAAAAAATCACATAAGGGTGTCATGAATAAGTTGACCACCAGGGGGTGCTTCTGCAATGCTATTGGGTTTGGTTCTGCCTCTGTAACCAGATTCCTCCTTATCCCATAACATTGGCTGAAATTCCAAGCATTCCTAAGGGGGGGGAGCTTAGCTTTTCCACCAGTGCTGTATCACTATAGCAACAAATGGGCTTATTGAAAGGGAGAATGGCTTTGCGAAGGGCAATCAGCCTTCCTGGCTAGCAAACTCGTGAAGAAGAAACAAATTTGTTGTTGCTTGTTACTTTTCAAGCATAAAACTCAACATATTTCTAAACATTTAAATTTCAAATCCTTGATTTGCATTAGGCAGGCTGAGAGAGAGAGACGCTTCCCCTTTGAAGGCAGCGAAGAGCTAATTGCTTGCCTTTGGCTGCCTTGCCTTTCCAAGCTTTGTCTGAACTTTAGAGGCAGCCATTAAACAGTTCTTTGTTTCAGGCTGCGTAATTCACTGGCAAAGAAAGGAGGGGGATAAAGCCCAAGCTCCTTTTGGTGTTAGAATTCAAACTTTACATGCAAGAAACAAGGGTGTAGATTTTTCTTTTTCTATTCTCTTCGCTATAAACATTAGCTTGTGAACAGATCCAAAGGTAATTTAGCAAAGGTATCCAGCAGAGGCTTGTCAGTAAGCAAATAACTTCGTCATGCAGTGGCTGCTTACAGTTAACAGCGAATAACAAAACAATGCATCTGAATCACACTTTGAGAAAAGGCTAACAAATTTACTCTCTTTCTTCAAACTGTTGCAGGTTTGAGAGGAGAATTAACCTTTATCAATTTACTATTCTGTTCCAAACTGAACAGACTGCTTTCTGTCCAATCCAAACAGATAGATAACTCAGAAGAATAAACAGAAAATATTGCTTTTATTTCTAGGAATCCTAAACAATAACTCACTGTTATGTAGATGCGTCCAGAAACATATTTTGCAATATTGGGTTATTCCACAGGTAAATTGATATTGGATTTTCCCCTCTTCATTTCCTGAGTGTCACATGTTGGCAAGGATCTCCAAACTGTGTGTCTAGGAACCATGCGGCTGGTGAACAAAGGATTCCATTTGGCTTGTGTCCAGGAAGTCTCTCAATGACCTTTGATACTCCTCCCACTGACCCATCAACATACGTAGCATTTAACCCAATAACTGCCAGACACTCCAACACACTGATACCTGCTCTCTAGTTAGGGCTACATATACATTCCAGAATAATAGTGATTAATCACAAAAACAATATAGCAATGCTTGATGGAGAAGCTTACTCTTCCTTGCTCAAAAATGTTGAGAGGGAGGGAAGGAAGGAAGATTGAAGGGGAAAGGAAGGAGATGAAGAAGGAAGGAGATTGAAAGGGGAAGGAAGGAAGGAGAGATTGAAGGGGAAGGGAAGGAGATGGATGGATGGAAGGAAGGAAGGAAGGAAGGAAGGAAGGATTGGAGAGATGTTTTCCCAGATGGTGATGAACTGCAACTCCCAGCATTCCCCACTCTTCCACATTGTTTTTTAGGGCTGCTGGGGATGGTAGTCTGGAGCCCCCCATCCTCATCCCGGCACCTCTTGCCCTCTCCCAGCCACCCCACTGGGACCTGCCCACCCCTTCAGCCTCCTGAGCGCCATCACAGCGGCGGGATCGTGGAAGCCCCTTTCCACGCTGTGCAGCCCTTCACCAACAAACCCTACCCCGACTCATCACACGCGAGACGGGCGCAGCCGGAGCACCAGCTCCCGTTCAGAAGGTGCCTCTTCTCCCCTCCCAGCCCATCTGGCTGGCCTCCAATGCACATGTGGGCATCGCCCTCTTCTCTGCCGCCTGGCTGCTTCCGAGGCCCGGAGCCCAGCGAGCTGGGAAGGAGTCGCTCCTGCTCACCAGCCCCAGGGCCGCGCTGGGCACCAGAAGGCCGAAGCGGCCTCTGACGGTGAGGGAGGTCGGCCGGGTGGTGTGGGGAAGCTCTGGCGCAGCGCGGAGGGCAACCAGGGTGGTGCGTGGCTGGGCAACCAGGAGGCATGGGGACTGGCTCAGTGCCACAGCTCAGCTCAGTCAGCAGCAGCGGCAGCAGTGGAGTAGCCCAGCGGCAGCACCAGCAGTGGCCCAGACCTGGCTCAGCTTGGACCGGCTGCCCATGCAGCTGAGTCAGCCCAGGGTGGCATCGGGTTGCATTTCAAGCCCCTGGACTTGCCATGAGCCAAGAGAAAGGGAGGATGCAGCCAGCAGCCAGCCGACGTCCGCATGGCCCCCAGGAGCACAGCCCGACTCCCGACAGTCAGCTGGGAGTCGGGTCGGCGTCTGGACATCAGTGGGGAACTGGCGGGGCCGCTACACACTGCCCAGCTCCCAACAGCCAGCTGAGAGTCGGCCCCACACGCTCCAGCTACCCTCCCAGTGCCCGCCGCTGCCCCGCTAGCCTTACCTTGGCCACCACACATTCGGTGTGGCGTCAGGCAGGTCCAGACGCTCCTGGGTGGCCATGGCAAGTGGCAACGATGGTGCAGGCCAACCACCAGCTGGGCCACCAGCTGGCCCAGCCCAAGGGACGTAAGCCACCCTCCGGGCCCCACATGTGCCAGTTACCCTCCCAGTGCCTGCCACTGCCCCGCTAGTTTCACCCTGGCCACTGCCCGTTCAATGCAGCGGCAGGCAGGCACAGGCGCTCCTGGGTGACCCTCCCACCCCTGGCCCTCTTTTAGTAGTTGCTCAGCAGGGAGGGGTGGAAACTTCTAGAAAGCTCGCCTTAGCTGCAGACAACTTGCAGCAACGTTTGCCGACTGGGACTTTTGGTGGGCTCAGCAGGGCAGAGATAGCCTGGACAATTCCTATTGGCTTTTGAAAGCCAATAGAATTAGACTCTATTCAAGAGAGTCTATTCTATTGGCATTCGAAAGCCAATAGAATAAGAGGGAGTAGCACAGCTCTTGAAAAAGGGGAAAAAAACAAAAAATAAAATAAAATAAAAAATGCCGGACAGTGTTTCATAAGGATTCTATGAGGAAAAACTCCAGGACTTTGCTGACCCCTGTGAAATGTTCGTTCAACCCCAAAAGGGGTCATGACCCACAGGTTGAGAACAGCTGCCTTAAAGGATCCCCTGTGCATTACGATTGTTTGAGCCTCAGCTGTTGCCTCATCAACAGGTAACTGTTGGTAGGCCTGTGCCAAATCAAGTTTTGCAAAAATTTGCCCCCCCCCCCGAGGGATGCCAGAATGTGGCTTACCACAGGCACTGGATATGCATGCTCTTGCAGTGCTTTGTTCAATGTACATTTATAGTCCGTGCAAATTTGAACTTCTCCATTAGCCTTTAGAGCAGCGGTTCTCAACCTGTGGGTCGGGACCCCATTTGGGGTTGAACAACCATTTCACAGGGTCCCCAAACAACGCAGTCTGCCATTTTCCCCCCTTTTCCTTAGCTGTGCTACTCCCTTTTATTCTATTGGCTTTTGAAAGCCAATAGAATAGACTCTCTTGAATAGAGTCTAATTCTACTGGCTTTCCAAAGCCAATAGGAATTGTCCAGGCTGCCTCTGACCTGCTGAGCCTGCCAAAAGTCCCATTCTGCAAATGGTGCTGCAAGTTATCTGCAGCGAAGGCGAGCTGTCTGGAAGTTTCCACCCCTCCCTGCTGAGCAACTACTAAAAATGTAAGTAAAAGAGGGCCAGGGGTGGGAGGTGGGAGGCCGGCAGGCACAGGGAGGGTTGCTAGCGCATGTGGGGCCCGGCGGGTGCCTTACCTCCCTTGGGCTGGGCCAGCTGGTGGCCCAGCCGGTGGTCGCCCTACGCCGTCGCTGCCCCTTGCCAGCTACGCCTCGGCCGGCGCAGGGAGCAGCACCACGCATGCGCGGCGCTCCCGGGCAGGGAAAGTCCTCGACTTACGACCAGTTGGGTAGTCCTCAACTTATGACCAGTTGGGTAGTCCTTGACTTACAACCGGTTGGGGGTTGCGGCATTAAAAAGGTTGAGAACCACTGCTTTAGAGGCATTACAATGGGGGTTTCCAATGGACTAGAGTCCACAGGTTCTAAGATGCCCTGCTGCAGCAGCTTGTCCAGCTCTGCATCAATTTTGTTTTTGAGAGCAAAAGGCACCTTCTAGGCTTAATCCTAATAGTTGTGATAGCTGGGTCTAAGCGTAGGGTAATGGGAGGCCCCTTGTATGAACCAAGCTCTGTGCTAAACACATCAGCATACTCCTTGCAGACTTCTGCAAGGCCTAATGTATGCAGGTTGGATCCCAAGGACCTCAAACCAATCGAGTCCAATGAGACTCGTCCGATCACCCCCAACTACCACCACATCTAGTAGGCCTTCAAAAGCCTTAGGCTGCACTTTGAGCATAGCCTCCCCCTTCACACTGACTCTGGAATTCTGGACGTCAGTGAGAATTAAGTTCGATGGCCTGAATTTGATTCAAAGGCCACTACTGCTGCAAATCCTTTTGAAGGTGATATGTGAAATGATCGATAGAACGGACCCTGTGTCCAACTCCATTGATAAGGGAACCCCTTGCAACTTCACATCAATGCGAAGCTTTTTGTTAAGGGGCTTGTGTGTCCCTGTGCTCAAAATGCTCCTGCGCAATGCGCAGAAGCCCACCCTGTGTTGGCTGGGGACCCTGGTACCTTTCTGAAGCAATTCTTCCCGAGGTTGAACCTTCTGGCGAGCCAAACAGATGGAGGCAATGTGGCCTTGCCTTCCACGTGCCCGGCAAATGGCAGAACGGAATCTGCAGTCAGCGCACTTGTGGCATCCTCCACACCCAAAACACTGAGGAGATGCTGGGGCCTTGTCTGGACATGCCTTTGGCCTTCTCTCTGCCGGCTGGTCAACCTCTTCAAGATCCTCTTCTGGATCTTCTTGAGCGACCTCTTGATGGACAGTCACAGTGGCTGGAGGATTTCTTGTGAGCCGCAAAGCCTTCACAGCGCCACCCGCTGCTTCTTCAGCTGCAACCTCTCTCAAGGCATCTTGGAACGAAACATCTTCCTTGGCGAAGATCTTCTGCTGCAGCTCACAACTCCTTAGGTCACAAACAAAACAATCCTGCAGCCTCTCTTCCAGGTCCTTGAATTTACAAGGCCTTGCTGCTTGCCTTAAGGCAGCAATAAAGTCCACAGAAGACTCATCAGGCCTCTGGTCTCTCTGCTCGAATGCATGTTGCCAAGCAATCACAGAAAGTTTGGAAATGTTCTTTCAGCATGTTCTTCAAGTCTGCATAAGTCACTGACTCCAAAAACGCTAGTGCCACCAGATTTTCTGCTATGTCAAATGTTTCTTGTCTACAGATACACAGCAGGGTGGCTGCTTTAAGGCCGTTTTCTCTTATTTGATTAATCCTGAAGTAATTCTCCACCCACACCACATACGAATTCCAGTGTTCCGGGTGGGAAATATCAAAGTCTGATAACCGGCCAATTTTAGACATCTTAATCTTCTACAACCCTCGTTAATGCCCTTCCCCAGATAATGCAAGCCTATTATCTGGGGAAGGTGTCCCTTGGCCGAGCTCACTTCCAGCGATGCTATACTGGCAGGCAGAGTCACTGTGCTGGATGCTGAACTTCCCAGGACTTCTTGGTAAGTCCTCTCTTCTTTCATTGTCAAATGTTGCTTACAGTGATCCCACATTCATCGCCACTGTTAGATCTGCAGGTTGGAGGCATTAAGAGGAGACGCATAGTGTAACAACAAGTGTTCTTTGTTGTTCTTTTCCACAGCCAGCAACAGCAACAGCAGGCCTTTTATAGTGTCCTAGTCCTGGACAATGTCAACCAATGATTGCAGAGGCTGTTTCCCACCTTGTGCATGTGCTCAAGGCTGGAGACAGCCAGTCTGGTCCTGAGCAGATTTTGGTTTGCCTGGGACCCTTTGCAACATTTCTGAGCCTGCTGAATGCTTCAGCAGGCTCAGGATATAACATCCTCCTCCTTCTTCTCTATCTCCTCCTCCTCCTTCCTTTCTTTTTCCTTTTCCTTCTCCTCCTCCTATCCCTGTTTATCTCCTCCTTCTTGTCTAACTCCTTCACCTCCTTTTCCTTCTCTTCCTCCTTCTCCTTCTGCTCCTCCTCCTTTTCCTTGTCTATCTCCTCCTCCTTCTTGTCTATCTCTTCCTCCTTCTCCTTCCCCTCTTCCCCCTTCTTGCCTATCTCCTTCTCCTTCTCCAATTACTTTTCTTTCTTCTCCTTCTCTGTCTCCTCCTCCTCCTTCTCTTTTTCCTTTCCCTTTCCTCCTCCTCCTGCTCCTATCCCTCTTGTCTATCTCCTCTTTCTCCTCCTCCTTGTCTATCTCCTCCTCTTCCTCCTTCTCCTTCTCCTCCTTGTCTATCTCCTCCTCCTCTTCTGTCTCTGCCTTTTCTACCTCCTCCTCCTTGTCTATCTTCTCCTCCTTCTACTGCTCCTCCTCCTCCACCTCCTCCTTCTTGTCTATCTCCTTCTTCTCTTCCCTCTCCTCCTCCTCATTCTTTTTTGTTTGTTTGTAATATATTTTATTGATTTTTTAAAACATAAATCACAATAATTGGTGAACAGTGTTGTCTGCATTACATTTGTAAAACAATTATTAACAATTGATTTCTATCATAATCCACATAATGGTTTTAGTTGATTTCCTCTTTTCCCAAAATATCCTCTTTTGCAAACATTGAGAATACAATTCTTATTGTTAATACAATTCTTATTAAATATATATATTTCCCAATATTCCTAAAATAATAATCACATCAATATAATATTTGTTTTCTATCCAATCATTCTGGTTGCCTTATCATAGATCCTGTTACAGTCCTTATTTTAATTTGCTTCTCCCACCAAATTATTACCGGTTAAGATTTTCTCAAAAATTGATTACATTTAAGAGTTTAACTCTATTTTTCCACATGGAGCATCTCATACTTTTACATTTCAAGGAATAGATAAAACAGTAAACAAAGAAAGAAAAGCAAGAGTAAAGAAGCATAAAAAAATAACAACTTAAAATATATATCCTTCCTAAGCTAATATGTGTTTATTTCCTAAATTTCTTATTCTTTTTAACCATAATTAAAATATTTTTAATCTTTAAACATTCCATTTAATACATCTAATCCTTTAACTCTTATTCAAAACTTTTTAATGTATTATAATTTTCTTAAATTCAATCACATTTAAATATCTAAAACATTTCCTTTATCTAAGTCATTTCAACTTTTTTATATTACTCATATCAAGAAAGAGAACAAAATAGGAGAAAAAGCATACTATATTATTTAAGAAATTCATCCCTCTTAGAATGACATATATATTCCAAAACTTTTTTATTTCTTTAACCATATTCAAACAAATGTTTCTTTTTTTAAGTATACTGGTACGTCCCATCATCTATTTTTTTGGTTTCCACTTTAGTCTTTTTCCTTTGTCCAATATTTTTCTTAATCAATGTAGTTGCTGAATCAAAAACTTTTTCTGTATGTTCATAAATGTTGCTGTAGATATAAAAAGTAAATCAGGAGAACTGTGCCTTTTCATGTTTGCTGAAAATCTTTTTCTTTCTCTCCTCTTCTCTTATCATTTCCTTTCTCTCCAATGTTCCTGACATCTCTACAGTCCATTTTATCCAATCTGTTTTCTTGTTCTCAGATTTATTTTGTAGTCTTCAGGGATAAGTTGTTTTTTTCCAATTCTTGTGAATTTTTTTCCACTAGGATTAAATAATGTTTCCTTGATTTGTTAAGTTCCATCTTTAAGTCTCTATTTTCAATTCTATATCCATTTATCTGTTTTATCTGCTCCTTCTCTGTTGTTATTTTTGGGAATTTTTTTGTTGTAGAGTTAACTTAGAAATAGATTGATTTATATTTTCAAAGTTATTTTGGATTTCTTTGTGGTTTAAAGTCATTGTTGTTTGAATTAGTTGCAGTATACTATATATCTCCTCCTGTGAAGTATTTATGTTTTCTTGATATATTCTTTCAACATGTCTCTGATCAATGATGGCCAAGAATTTGAGTTTTTCTCTTCCTTTCTTTTCTCTGCAAATAGCGTTAGAGTCCCAATTAAATAAATGATGATGATGATGATGATAATTATTATTATTATTATTAATATCAAGAGAGGAATATTTCAAGGAGATTCATTATCACCATTACTATTTTTTATTGCACTGTTTCCTCTGTCAACAATACTGAATAACTCAGGACATGGCTATCAAACATCAAAAACATCTGCCAGACTATCCCACCTCCTTTATATGGATGATCTGAAGCTGTATGGAAAAACATCATCTGAAATAGAATCGCTGCTCAACATTGTCCGTATATATAGCCAAGATATTGTTATGGAGTTTGGCTTGGACAAATGTGCCACACTTACTATCAAACAAGGAAAAGTAGTGAAAACTGAAGGAATCAAGATGCCCCACGAAAATAACATTAAGACTCTGGATGAGGAAGAGTACTACAAATACTTGGGTATCCTTCAAGCTGATAACATCAAGCACACTGAAGTCAAGAACAAGATTAGAAGTGAATACATCAAGAGAGTGAAGAGGATCTTAAAGTCCAAATTCAATGGAGGAAATACCATAAAGGCAATCAACACCTGGGCAATTCCAGTCATTAGGTACACAACTGGAATAGTGGACTGGACTCAAGCAGAACTAAAAGCAATGGATAGGCAGACCAGAAAAATAATGACAATGAATCATGCTCTTCATCCACGCAGTGACATTGATAGACTTTATCTAGCAAGGCAAATAGGTGGGCGTGGAATGCTACAAGTACATCAGATGGTTGAAGAAGAAAAAATGGCTTTGGAAGAATATCTGAAGAACAATGATGAAGATGCACTGAAATTAGTATATCAGGAAGGCTTACTGACTACTGGAGAGACCAAACTGGCCTACAAGAAAGACCAAATGAAGAACAGAATAGAGACATGGGAAGACAAAGCACTACATGGCCAATACATGAAAAAAATAGCTGGGAAAGCAGATAATAATAAGACCTGGCAATGGCTAAGAGCAGGAAAATTGAAGAAAGAGACCAAGGGACTAATTCTGGCTGCACAAGACCAAGCTTAAGGACAAATGCATACAAAGTCAAAATTGAGAAGACAGCAACAGACAGTAAGTGCCGCCTATGCAAAGAAGCTGAAGAAACAGTGGACCACTTGGTAAGCTGTTGCAAGAAGATTGCACAGACTGATTACAAGCAGTGGCATGACAAAGTAGCAAAAATGGTGCATTGGAAGATCTGCAAAAAATATCATTTGCCTGTAAGCAAAAACTGGTGGGATCATAAATAGAGAAAGTCATAGAAAATGATAAAATTAAACTGCTCTGGGACTTCAGAATTCAAACAGACAAGCACCTGCAACATAACACCCCAGACTTAACAATTGTCGATAAGAAAGACAAAAAGGTCTGGATAGTGGACGTGGCAGTGCCTGGAGATAGCAGAATAGAAGAGAAAGAACTGGAGAAGATAACAAAATACAAAGACCTACAAATAGAAATAGAACGACTGTGGCAAAAGCAAGCAAGGGTAGTACCAATAGTCATAGGCTCCTTGGGTGCAATCCCAAAACAACTGGAGCACCACTATTAGTCAATTGCAAAAGGCAGCCTTACTAGGAACTGCTTCCATCCTGCGACGATATCTATAATACCATCAAACTTCCACATCTGCCTATCCCAGGTCCTGGGTAAGGACTTGATAGGTAGACAAAATGCCAAATCCAGTCTAAACATCTGGCTGACTGTGCGATGATCCACAATAATAACAATAGTAAACTTGGAAGGGACCTTATAGGTCATCTAGTCCAACCCCCTGCTCAGGCAGGAAACCCTATACCATTTCAGACAAATGGCTGTCCAGTCTCTTCTTAAAAACTTCCAGTGTTGGAGCATTCACCACTTCTGGAGGCAGGTTGTTCCACTGGTTAATTGTTCTAACTGTCAGGCAGTTTCTCCTTAGTTCTAGGTTGCTTCTTTACTTGCTTAGTTTCTACCCATTGCTTCTTGTCCTGCCTTCAGACACCTTGGAAAATAGCTTGACTCCCTCTTCTTTGTGGCAGCCCCTGAGATATTGGAATACTGCTATCATGTCCCCCCTCATCCTTCTCTTCGTTAAACTAGACATACCCAATTCCAGCAGCCGTTCCTTATATGCATTAGCCTCCAGTCCCCTAATCATCTTTGTTGCTCTTCTCTGTACTCTTTCTAGAGTCTCAACATCTTTTTTACATTGTGGTGACCAAAACTGGATGCAGTATTCCAAGTGTGGCCTTACCAAGGCATTGTAAAGTGGTATTAACACTTCACATGATCTTGATTCTATCCCTCTGTTAATGCAGCCTAGCACTGTGTTGGCTTTTTTTGTCAGCTGCAGCACATTGCTGGCTCATGTTTAAGTGATTGTCCACTAGGACTCCGAGGTCCCTCTCACAGTTACTACTATTGAGCAAGGTACCCCCATACTATACCTGTACATTTGGTTTTTCTTCCCTAAATGTAGAACCTTCCTTTTTTCACCATTGAATTTCATTTTGTTAGATAGTGTCTGTTGTGTCCTGAGCAAGGTACCCCCTATACTATACCTGTGCATTTGGTTTTTCTTGCCTAAATGTAGAACCTTGCTTTTTTCACCATTGAATTTCATTTTGTTAGATAGAGTCTGTTGTGTCTTGAAGCAGACCAAAAGCTGCCCGGGACCAGACTGGCTGTCATCAGCCTTGTGCGCTTGCGCAAGGCGCGAAAACAGTCAGATTCCTATTGGCTGATGCTGTATAGGTTCTGGACAGTATAAAAGGCCTGTGTGCCTTTTTGGTTGTGGCTGGTTGTAAGGAGAAGTCAATAAAGAAAGCTTGATATTCACCATGTGTCTTTGTTTAATGCCTGCGACCCAAAAACATAAAACTGGTGATGAAGGTGGGATAGCTGCAGGCAAGAGGAAGATTTACAATTGAATCAAGGACTCACAGAAGGTCCTGAAGCTTGGGAAGTCAGCGTCCAGCTCTGCGACTCAGCCTGCCAATATAGCATTGCTGGAGGTGAGTTTGGCAAACAGACCCCTTCCCCCCAGTAAGACAAGCCTTGCAGCGAAAGGCATTAATGAGGCCTGTGAACACTTAAGATGTCGAAGATTGGCCGCTTATCTGACTTTGATGTCTCCCACCCGGAGCGCTGGAATTCATACGTGGTGCGGGTGGAGAACTACTTTAGGGTCAATCAGATAAGGGAAGACAGCCTTAAAGCGGCAACCCTGCTGTGTGTTTGTGGACAGGAAATGTTTGACATAGCAGAGAACCTGGTGGCCCCTGCGCTTTTAGAGTCAGTAACTTATACTGACTTGAAGAAAATGCTTACAGAACATTTCCAGCCTAAGCTTTCTGTAATTGCTTGGAGGCACTTGTTTGAGCAGAGAGACCAGAGGCCGGGTGAGTCTGCTGTGAATTTTATTGCTGTCTTAAGACAAGCGGCCGGGCCTTGTGAATTCAAGGACCTGAAAGAGAGGCTGCGAGATCGTTTCATTTGTGGCCTACGAAGTAGGGAGCTGCAACAGAAGATCTTTGCCAAGGAAGAAGTTTCATTCCAAGATGCCTTAAGAGAGATTACAGCTGAAGAAGCAGCGGGCAGTGCTGTGAAGGTTTTGCGGCTCACCAGAAACCCCCCAGCCACCGTGACCGTCCATCAAGAGGTCACTAGAGAAGATCCAGAAACGGATCCTGAAGAGGAGGTGGATAGGCTACACCAGCAACTGAGAGAAGGCCAAAGGAGTGTCTGGACAAGGCTTCAGCATCTCCTCAGTGCTTCAGGTGTGGAGGACGCCATAAGCGTGGGGACTGCAGATTCCACTCTGCCATTTGCCATGCATGTGGAAGGCAAGGCCATATTGCCTCTGTCTGTTTGGGTTACCAGAAGGTCTAACCTTGGGAAGAATTGCTTCAGAAAGGTACCAGGGTCCCCAGCCAGCACAGGGTGAGTCTCTGCGCATTTCACAGGAGTATTCTGAGGACAGGACACACAAGCCCCTTAAGAAAAAGCTTTGCATTGACATGCAGCTGCAAGGGGTCCCTTATTGATGGAGTGGGACACAGGATCCGCTCTATCATTTCACATATCACCTTCAAAAGGATTTGCAGCAGTAGTGGCCTTCGAGTCAAACTCAGGCCATCAAACTTAATTCTCACTGACTTCCAGAATTCTAGAGTCAGTGTGAAGGGTGAGGCTGTGCTCAAGGTGCAGCGTAAGGCTTTTGAAGGCCTACTAGATGTGGTAGTTGGGGGTGATTGCACGAGTCTCATTGGACTTGATTGGTTAAAAGATTGCAGTTTGGGGTTAATGTAGCCCCTGGCATATTCCAAAGTGTCATGGAGCGCACACTTCATAGTATTCCCGGACTCTGTCTCTATTTTGATGACGTCCTCATTGCTGGGGAGTCATCTCTAAACTTAGCTGAGAGATTAAGGGCTGTCTTGCTTCATTTCTGCCAAGTGGGTCTGAAACTGAAGCAAGAAAAGTGTAAGATTGGAGTCACTTCCACTAAATTCTTAGGTTTCAGAATTGTTGCTCAAGGCATCCATCCTGCTGAATCCAAGCTTCAAGCGATTCAGCAGGACCCAAGCCCCAAGTCCAAAAGTGAGCTGCAAACTTTCTTGGGGCTCTTAAATTTCTATCACGCATTTCTTCCACCCAAGGCTGCAATGGCAGAGCCGTTACACCGGCTCTTAGATAAACAAGCTCCACGGCAGTGGACTAAAGTCCATGAAAGGAGTTTCAATGTGGTAAAGGCCTTGCTCTCTTCAAATGCTGTATTAGCGCATTTCAATGAGCAACTGCCTGTGTGCATCGCATGTGATGCATCTCCTTATGGGGTGGGAACAGCCACCCGAAGGCTGATGGGACACAAGTCCCTGTAGCCTACTATTCAAGGACTCTGTCATCTGCAGAGCGGAATTACGCTCAGCTTGACAGAGAAGCCTTGGCCGTAGTGGCTGGCATAAAGAAATTCCATGATTTCTTATATGGCTGCCACTTCACGGTCTACACAGACCATAAGCCTCTGCTGTATTTGTTTACTACTACCAAACAGACACCACACATTATTTCTCCACATATGCTGAGATGGTCCATTTTCCTGTCAGCATATGACTACACTCTAATTCACAAACCTGGAAAAGAGATGAAGATGGCCTCAGCAGATTACCTCTAAAATAGATTAGGGCAGATCCTGCTCCTGCTATTAATATTCTTTCCATTCAGGAGCTACCTGAATCTCCCCTCAATGCTAGGGACATGGCTTCAGAAACTGCCACTGATCACACGCTTACACGCATGCTGACATGGGTGTTGTCAGGATGGCCTGTCACGTGTCCAGATACAAAGTTTCAAAGCTTCTGGCAAAGGAAGCATGAACTTTCCACTTTCAAGGGGTGCCTGTTATGGGGTAGTAGGGTAGTCATCCCAGCCTCATTGAGGTCTGAATCTTGATCTCTCTCCATGAGGGACATCCAGGCATAGTAAGGATGAAAGTGCTTACGCGCAAGTATCTCTGATGGCCTGGGCTCGATAAAGCCATCGAGGCCCAGGTGCACGGGTGCCAAGTGTGCTAGCAGTCAAGACCTGAAATGCCTCAGGCCCCAGTATATAGGTGGGAGGAAACAAACCCCGTGGTCATGGGTATATATAGATTTCGCTGGGCCCTTTCAGGGGCAATTCTTCCTTCTCCTCGTTGACAGCCATTCCAAGTGGCTAGAGATTGTTCCTGTTTCCTCCACTACTACTGCCAGGACCATCCATGTGTTGAGAGGGATCTTCGCCTTACATGGACTTCCAGATGTCCTGGTTTCAGATAATGGACCCCAATTTACCTCTTTTGAGTTCCAGGCTTTTCTTCAGGCCAACTTGATCCAGCATACAACTTCTTCTCTCTTCCACCCATCTTCCAACGGCCAGGCAGAGACGATGGTGCGCACTACCAAAGTTGCTCTAAAGAGACTCACTTACGGCAGCTGGTATCACAGGTTAGCTGATTTCCTTCTTGCACATTGCACCACACCTTGCACAGCCACAGGGAAGAGCCCAGCACAACTCCACTGGGGTCGCCGCCTCATCACGAAACTGGACAGGTTGCACCCAGACCGGGTGGCTTCACAGGTGTCACAGCCGCGGTCACCTAGGAGACTACAGGTGGGCGATCCAGTCTGGGCAAGGAACTATGGTCCTGGACATCTTTGGGTCACAGCAGTGGTATGCAAGGTCTCTGGGCCGCTGTCGTACAAAGTGGCCTTGGACGATGGGCATGTAATCAGATGACACATAGACCAACTGCATTGGAGGCTCTCAAGCAACGTTTCTGCACCTGACTTTGCTCTCGGATGGGGGGGGGAGAGGACCATAATTTGCATTCTGGGCCACAATCTCCCAGCTCCAGCGGTTTCTCACATGCTACAGTACATGTTCCCGTGGCAGAATGGGACATTCACAGAATTCAGTTATTCCTAATCAGGGGTCATCCCAGGCTTCAGCAAGTGCTCCAAACAGGAATTTTCCTGAAAGGGGGTTTGCCATGGAGGTGGCTCCTGACTCTGGCACCTCCGACACACACATGGGGGCCACGGGGTATTGGGGCACAACCGCCACTCAGACCACTCCAGCTATTGGTCTTGGGCTTGAGGGACAGTGCTCCAAAGAGAAGTCCATTGTGGACTTGGGAAATACCATCCTACCACGTGACTTGGGAATTCTACCTCCCCAAGGAACTCTGGCTCGGGCTTAGAGGGTCCAGCCAGTCAGCAGCTGGGTGGGTCATCTGGGTCCCTGGGGCATCAAAGTCCTGGTCTGCCTAGCCTGGCAGGCAAGCTGGCAGGCCAGGCACACTCACCAGCCATCAGAAGGTCACAAGGGGCCAAGGGACCACCTAAACATCTTGAGGACTATGTGAGGTTTCTGTCAATTCTAAGGGAACCTTACTAGTCCTTAAACAAGATGCAGAGCAAACACTCAGTGAAGGGGTGTTATCTTCAGCTTATTTGTTCTATTTTTTTCTGAATCATTGTATATGTAAGAGTGCTTGCCTGTGTGCAGGCAATTGTGATTTCCATTAACCCCCAGTCCCTTGAACACATGTACCTATGCTGTTACATCATAAGGTATATTGTTTTATCTAGGGAGGAGGGGTGTTTTGTCCTGAGCCTGCTGAAGCATTCAGCAGGCTCAGAAATATTGCAAATGGTCCCGGGCAGACCAAAAGCTGCCTGGGACCATACTGGCTGTCGCCAGCCTTGCGCACATGCGCAAGGTGCAAAAACAGCCAGATTCTTATTGGTTGACGCTGTCCAGGTTTAGGACAGTATAAAAGGCCTGCATGCCTTTTGGGTTGTTGCTGATTATAAGGAGAAGTCAATAAAGAAAGCTTGATGTTCACCATGTGTCTTCATTTAATGCCTGCGACCCAAAAACATAAAAGTGCCCAGTGTTCTAGTCTGTCCAGATCCTTCTGTATTCTAAGCCTATCTTCTTGAGTGTTGGCTATTCCTGCCAGCTTGGTGTCGTCTGCAAATTTGATGAATTCCCCATCTATCCCCTCATCCAAATAGTTGATGAAGATATTGAAGAGCACTGGGCCTAGAACAGGGCCCTGGGGCACCCCACTACACACTTCCCTCTATATAGATGCGGTTCCATTGAGGACCATACGCTGAATACGGCCGGTCAGCCAGCTATGGATATTTGTAATCCAAATAGTTCAAGAAAGATTTTTTTTCTGAAATTTATAATTCTCTCTTTGTCTACAGCCCAGATTATTGTCTCTTTTTTGTCACAGCTGTTCTTTGTTGTTAAGACTTTGAAAGTCACAGACACAGAGTAGCTTTTCCCAGGTTTTGCCATGTCTTACATTAAAGTCATAGCTGTCATAGTCTTCATCCAGCACTAGGTGTCAGCAACTATTTGTTTTTCAATTTCCAAAATAAACAATTATCTTTAAAATGAGTGTCTTAACCATTCAAACAATTTAATGGGTTAGAAGGCTTTCCCCAAGTCAAACTGAATGGCCGCTCCATTCCAGAATCACTGGAGTACCCTTCTTTCTTTGTCGCCTCTCCGGGGCGACTTAGACCCATTTAGGGTCCCCAGGCAGGGCGAAAGTAGCCACGGGGGTGTGGAGAAAATGCAAGCCTGCGACTGGTAGCTATCGCACAAAACCAGAAGTCCCCTCCTCCTTGTTCTTGTCTATTTGCTGCTCCTGCTCCTGATTCTCCTGCTCCTTCTCTATCTCCTCCTTCTTGTCTATTTCCGCCTCCTTCTCCTTCTTTTCCTCCTTCTCCTCCTCTCCTCCTTGTGTATCTCCTCATCTTCCTGTCTATCTCCTTCTCCTCCTTTTCTTTCTCCTTCTTGCCTATCTCGTCCTCCTCCTTCTCCTGATCCTTTTCCTTCTCCTTCTCCTCCTCCTCCTTCTCTTTTTCTTTCTCCTCCTCCTATCCCTCTTGTGTGTATCCTCCTCCTCCTCCTTGTCTATCTCCTTCTCCTCCTTCTTGTCTATCTCCTTCTTCTCTTCCGCCTTCTCCTCCTCCTCCTCCTTGTCTATCTCCTTGTCTTCCTGTCTATCTCCTCCTCCTTCTTGCCTATCTCCTTCTCCTCCTTCTCTGTTTCCTTCTCCTCCTTCTCCATCTCTTCCTCCTTCTCCTCCTTCTTTTTCCTTCTCTTCTTTCTTCTCCTCCTATCCCTCTCGTCTATCTCCTCCTCCTCTTTCTCCTCCTCCTTCTTCTCCCCCTCCTCCCCCTCCTCCTTCTTGTCTATCTCCTTCTCCTCCTTGTCTATCTCCTTCTCCTCCTTCTTGTCTCTCCTTTTCCTCCTCCGTTGCCTTCTCCTTTTCCACCTCCACCTCCTCCTTCTTGTCTACCTCCTTCTTCTCCTACTTGTCCTCCTTCTCCTCCTCCTCCTCCTTCTCCTCCTTCTTCTCTTTCTACTTCACCTCCTCCTCCTTCTTGTCCTCCTTGTCTATCTCCTCATCTTCCTGTCTATCTCCTTCTTCTTCTACTCTTCCTCCTTCTTGCCTATCTCCTTCTCCTCCTCCTTCGTTTCCTTCTCCTTCTCCATCTCTTCCTCCTTTTCCTCCTCCTTCTGTTTCCTTCTCCTCTTCCTCCTCCTATCCCTCTCGTCTATCTCCTCCTCCTCTTTCTTCTTCTTCTCCTCCTTCTCCTTCTCCTCCTCCTTCTTCTCCCCCTCCTCCTTCTTGTCTATCTCCTTCTCCTCCTTCTTGTCTATCTCCTTCTCCTCCTTCTTGTCTCTCCTTTTCCTCCTCCGTTTTCTTCTTTTCCACCTCCACCTCCTCCTTCTTGTCTATCTCCTTCTTCTCTTACTTGTCCTACTTCTCCTTCTTGTTCTTGTCTATCTCCTCCTCCTTCTCCTTCTCCTCCTTCTTCTCTTTCTACTTCACCTTCTCCTCCTCCTTGTCTGTCTCCTCCTCCTCCTTGTCTATCTCCTTCTCCTCCTCCTTCTCCTCCTCATTGTCTATCTTGTCCTACAGTGTTGGAGGCAAGCTGTTTCACTGGTTATTTTTTCTGTCAGGAAATTCCTCCTTAATTCCAGGTTGCTTCTATCCTTGATTAGTTTCCATCTGTTGCTTCTTGTTCTGCCTTTGAGTGCAGGTCTTGTGTGCTTTACTGTGTTGTGGACCACTGGTATCCTGATACAACCAATTAAACCCAAAATGTATCTTGCTGAGACATTTTTAAGTGAGTTTTGCCCCATTTTAAGACCTTTCCTACCACAGTTGTAAAGTGAATCACTGCAGTTAAGCTGGCTTCTCTCTTGGCTTTGCTTGGCAGAAAGTCCCAAAAGGGGATCATGTGACCCTGGGACACTACAATGTCATAACTACGTATCAGTTGTCAAACATCCAAATTTTGATCACATGAGTACAGGGGCTGCTGCTATGGTTATAAGAGTGAAAAATGATCATAAGTCACTTGTTTCGGTGCCTTTATAACTTTTAATGGTCACTAAATGAACTGTTGTATGTAGAGGACTGCCTCCACATACACTGATTTAAGGTAAGTTCATGGACCGTGGTTTTAAGGCTTATATTAGAATCTGTGGGGTACATTTCAAAGGGTGCACCCCAAAAACATAGTGATCAGGTTAACTTTGAGGAAGTCAAAGCTTTTTACAGGGTGAAAGTTTCCCTTGAAATCATCATGACTCCCCCCACATTTTGGTGTCTTTTCTTCAAACCAGTTTGGGGGAGCCCCACATTTAACCCTTTTGATTGAACGGCTGCCATGTTAAGATAATTCAATTCTTTTCTGCAGAGGATAGCTTCTTAGGTAAACAGTGCAATTCTTGCTCAACCAGATTTCAAGAATCCAGCCTCCGGATAACAATCTGTGTAAAATTATTTCCTGCATGGAAGGTCAGCCCTCTTCCTCCTCCTCCTCCTCCTCCTCCTCCTCCTCCTCCTCCTCCTCCTCTCCTCCTCCATAAATGGGGAGTAATTATAGCTACCTAAGTCTTATTGTAGACAATTTCTATTTGAACACAAAGAAAATAAAAGCATTCCCCTTCCCAATAATCCTGAGATAAGCAGTATCACATTCTCTCTCTTTCTCTCTCTCCCTCTCCCTCTCCCTCTCTCTCTCTCTCTCCCTCTCCCTCTCCCTCTCCCTCTCTCTCTCTCTCTCTCTCTCTCCCTCCCTCTCCCCTCTCCCTCTCCCTCTCCTCTCTCTCTCTCTCTCTCTCTCTCCCTCTCTCTCTCTCCTCTCTCTCTCTCCCTCTCCCTCTCCCTCTCCCTCTCTCCCTCTCCCTCTCCCTCTCCCTCTCCCTCTCCCTCTCCCTCTCTCTCTCTCCTCCCTCTCCCTCTCCCTCTCCCTCTCCCTCTCCCTCTCCCTCTCTCTCTCTCTCTCTCTCTCTCTCTCTCTCTCTCTCTCTCTCTGACAACCATCATTCTTCCGCTCATGGGTTCCCTCCAAATATTTATATTTCTCCTGTCTCCCTCTCTCAGGAGATTACACCTCGTTCTCAAGACTCCAGTTTACACACCTTGAGTGCTTAACGCTTGCACTGGGTCAGGAAAACACATTCTCAAATGTAAAATAAACACAGGCACACGTCCTGCCCAACTCACTTCCTGTTTGCTAATGATTTCTCTGGGATTTTCTGGTGGAAATCCCATTCAGGGACTGAGGTTGGTTTCTTCCCTTCCTTTTTTTCCCCATTGCAAGGGTTAACTGCAATTCCTGGCTTGTTTGATCAAGTGAAACTCCTCCTTGGCTCACAAAACGCCTACTTTTCTCCAGAGCCTGTCTGTTAAAAAGGCTGCTTGCGCTGAACTGCACACACTCTTCAAGATGTCCTTCTGGGTGGCAGTCGTGGTTGCCTTGGTGGTCGGTCTTTTGGGGGTCCTCTACCTGATGGGCTTCTTCCGCCGAAGACGACCCAATGAACCCCCTTTGGACATAGGACTCATTCCCTGGCTTGGACATGCATTGCATTTCCGAAATGACAATCTGGATTTCCTGCAAAGCATGCAGAAGAAACATGGAGACATCTTCACCACCTTGATTGCAGGACAGTACTTCACTTTCTTGATGGACCCGTTGTCTTTCAGTGGCATCATCAGGGAATCCCGAAGCAAACTGGACTTTATTTCATTTGCAGCTGAGCTGGTCCTCAGGGTGTTTCGATTTGAAGCCTCCCACGACACTCACAAGATCATCGATGTCTCCAGCACGAAACATCTGAAGGGAGAGGGCCTGGTGGTGATGACTCAAGCCATGATGGATGCTTTACAGGCTGTCTTACTCCAGTGGCAAGAAACCTCCAAAGAGGATCCAAAATCCTGGAAAGAAGACGGCTTGTTCCACTTCTGTTACAACACGGTCTTCAGAGCTGGGTATCTGGCTTTGTACGGTACTGAACCAGCTAAAGGTAAAAACCAGAAAGAAAAGGCAAAACAAAAAGACCAGCATCACACCGAAGAGGTGTACATCGAATTCCGCAAATACGACAAACTCTTCCCACGTCTATCATACGCCTTGTTGACCCCGTGGGAGTGGGGCCAAATGAAGAACCTCTGGAACTATTTCTGGCAGGTGCTTTCGGTGAAGAACATCTACCAGAAGGACAACATCAGCCAGTGGATCAGTGACCAGGCTCAACAGCTGGCCGAAAGTGGAATTTCAGAAGAGATGAGAGACCGGTTCATGTTCCTGCTCCTTTGGGCCGCTCAAGGTAACACTGGTCCAGCTTCCTTCTGGCTTCTGGAGTACCTGATGAAGCATCCCAAAGCCATGGAAGAGGTCAAGAAGGAGATCCTGGAGGTAGTGAAGAAGTCAGGCCAAGAGGTGACCTCCCATGAGAAGCCCTTGAATGTCACCAAGGAGATGCTAAACCAAACGCCCATCCTGGACAGCGCTGTGGAAGAGACCCTGAGGTTGGTGACAGCGCCATTGTTGATCCGGCTGATTTTACAAGACATGGACTTGAAGCTCCACAATGGGAAGTCCTACCTGTTGCGTAAAGGTGACAAAATCGGCCTCTTTCCTTATCTCTCGGCCCACATGGATCCTGAAATCCATCCAGAGCCCCAGGTCTTCAAATATGACCGTTTCCTCAGCCAAAACGGCAACAAAAAGGAATTTTTTAAGAATGGCGAGAAGGTGAAATATTTCACCATGCCTTGGGGAGCTGGGACCTCCATGTGTCCCGGCCGCTACTTTGCCACTAACGAAATCAAGCTTTTCACCTTCCTGATGCTGGCTTGTTTTGATCTGGAACTGATCAATCAGCAGGAAGAGATCCCTCTCATCAACAAGACCCGTTATGGGTTTGGGGTGATGCAACCCATGAATGATGTCCAATTTAGGTACCGATGCCGGTGCTAAAGGCCAAGGCTGCGATCCACAAACGATGATCCAAGATAACCAGGGAGATTTCACCAATGAACTGGTTTATCTCTATGTAGTAGAATTTCTCTCCCTCCCCCCCCCTCTCTCTGTGTGTGTGTGTGTGTTAACCCCTTTATTTGTGCACACTTAGCTTAACTAGGGGTATGTCACTGGTGAACTAATTTATCTCTATGTTATGCGATCACACTCTGTGTGTGTGTGTGTGTGTGTTTGTGTGCATGTGTGTGTTAACTCCTTTTCCTTTTGCACACTTAGCTTTCACACGATAATCTAGGATAACCAGGGGTATGCCCCTGGTAAACTAATTTATCTCTATGCTATGGAATCAGACTCCCTCTGTGTGTGTGTGTGTGTGTGTGTGTGTGTGTGTGTGTGTGTGTGTGTGTGTGTGTGCGTTAACTCCTTATTTTCCTTTTGCACACTTAGCTTTCACACGATAATCTAGGATAACCAGGGGTATGTCCCTGGTAAACTAATTTATCTCTATGTTATGGAATCAGACTCTGTGTGTGTGTGTGTGTGTGTGTGTGTGTGTGTGTTAACTCCTTCTTTTCCTTTTGCACATTTAGCTTTCACACAATAATCTAGGATAACCAGGGATGTCTTACCAATGAACTGTTTATGTTATGAAATCAGGCTGTGTGTGTATGTCTGTCTGTCTCTCTTCGTATTAATTCCTTCCTTTCTTTTTGCACACTTAGCTTGCACTAAAAAACAATCCAGAAGCCTTCCTGAAATTAATCCTCCCAAATGGTTTTTCTTTCCTTCCTTTCCAGTTCAAGTTTAGCTTTCCAAACTTGCTATATTTTTTTAAGTGCATCCAGAGCCAGCATATTAATGTACACAAATGGAGTTGTGTCTTTTATTGATCTGAGGTTCCTAGTGAAATGTACTAAGGGGCTTTTGAAGAGACAGAGGAATTCCAGATAAGGGATTCTTCCTTTGTGAGTAGCAAAAATGCAGCTAGTCCTCAACTCAGGACCACAATTGACCCCAAAATCTCTATTGCTAAGTGAGACATCTGTTAAGTGAATTTTGCCCATTTTATGACTTTTCTTGCCACAGTTGTTAAGTGAATCACTGCAGTTGATTAGTTAGTAACCTGCTTGTTAAGTGAATCTGGCTTCACCATTGGCTTTGCTTGTCTGAAGGTCACAAACAAGGTCTGTGCCCTTGTTTTTATCAGATGTGGACAGAGGAAACATGAAGAAAAGTGAACTTTGGCTATGGCAAACATTGACCAAAGTGTCATTTTGCTGAGCTAGTAAAAACATGACAATGATAGAGATTGCAAAATTTTATTTTATTCTTCCAATGGAAAGCTAAGGAAAAAGGAAATAAATACCCACCCCTTTACAGTTTGTTTTTAAAAGCCATGCTCAAAGCTTTCTAAATCTCTGGAGGTTTTAAAGAAGAGATTGGACAGCCATTTGTCCAGAATGGAATAGAGATTCCTGCTTGAGCAGTGGGTTGGACTAGATGACCCCCAAGGTCCCTTCCAACTCTGTTATTCTGCATTTTGTTTGTGTGCTCGCTAGGAGATGAGCCCTATTTGAGGGGACAGCATCAAACCATCAATTCTGGCTTTATATGGGCACTCCTCGACTTACGACCACAACTGAGCCCCAAATTTCCATTGCTAAGTGAGACGGTTGTTAAGTAAGTTTTGCCCCATTGGAGATGCTGCAACGGTCGTAAGTATTGAAAACAGTCATAAGTGACTTTTTTTCAACACCATTGTAACTTTGAACAGTCACTAATCAAGCAGTCGTAAGTCGAGGACTATCTATAGTTATTATTTCTGCTTCATCATTGTAATAATTATTCTTTCTTTCATCAGACCCCCAAGGCACCCAAATTCACTTTCAAACAGAAATTCGTTTTATGTTTGCAAGTGAATTTTGTTATTTTTCCTGGCAGGGATGACTCAGAATTCCACAGTTCCTGGCTTCTGGCCAAGTTATTTCAAAACAGGGCAGGGGATGAAATAATTTAAATAAAGGAGATGAGAAGAACACAGCTTTAAAGCTCAACAATAATATAAAACAAAAGGAAAAATGAGAAACAGAATTGAAACTCTTCGCTAAAGGGAGAAGTGGAGGTTTATAGGTTTTTGTACAAATAGTCCTCAACTTACCACCATAGTGGAGCCCAAAATTTCTGTTATTAAGTGAGATATTTGTGAAGTGAATTTTACCTCATTTTACAACCTTTCTTACCACAAGAATCACTGAGGCTATTAAGTTAGTAACCCGGTTGTTAAGTGAATCCGGCTTCCCCATTGACTTTGTTTGTCAGAAGGATGCAAAATGGGGATCATGAAAGCCCGGGGACACTGCGACCGCTATAAATATGAATCAGTTGTCAAGTGTCCAAATTTTGATCACATGATCCTGGGGTTGTTCCAATGTCATCAAGTGTGGAAAAATAGTCATAAGTCCCTTTTGTTTGTACTGTTATAACTTTGAACGGTCACTAAACGAACAGCTGTAAGCCAACGACTACCGGTATAAATTTTCTTAAATAAATATATCAGAGCATTTTTCAGCTGAAAAGTTGTTGAGTACAAGCTATAAAATATATTCCAGGCAGCTCTCGACTTACAAGCATTCGTTTAGTGACTATTCAAAGTTACCAAAAGCACTGCTAAAAATGTGACTTAAAACCAGGCCTCGTCCTTACGACCGTCACAGCATCTTACAGTCATGTGATCAAAATTGGGTCCTTTCCAACTGGCATGTATTTATGACCGTTGCTGAGTCCCAGGGTCTCATAATCTCCATTTGTGATCTTCTCAGCTGGCCTCCGACAAGCAAAGCTAGTAGGGGGGGAAGGATTCACTTAATGACCATGTGATTCTCTTAACAACTGCAGGGATTTGCTTTACAACTGTGGCAGAAAAAGTGGTAAAATCGGGTGCAGCTCACTTAAATTAGTAACATGGTTGTTAAATTAAGGGCTTAGCAATGAAAATCCCCATCCTGATTGTGGTCATAAGTTGAGGACAACCTGTAGAATGAATTCTGATTGTCCCATCGTGAAATCAAAATTCTCACCAGGTGATCCTGTTCTTAATTCTGTAGTGCAAATGCAACATGGATTCACACCCCCCCCCAAATCCTTGCGTTGATATATTTTGCGTCGCCGTTTTGCTTTATTTCAAGAAACGGGTCGGACTAAATATCCTCTGAGGTTCCTTCGGACTTTGGAACTCTCGGATAAGCTATGTGCTAGCAACACTGGATTTAGAGCTTTATAGCTTTATTTATCTACCCACAGGTGTAGTTCAAGGACAAATTTAAGGTTGTTCTTTCCTGCTGTATATTGGTCTGTTCCCCTCAGAGTAAGCAATGAGGGGAGTCTAAAATATCTTTCTCTCTTTCTCTGCACAAAACAATTTGAGTATGCTATGAAGTAAGTAAGTAAGCTACTTAGGGATTAAAAAAAACAGCTGCAAGAGGAGAGGGATTTCTTCCATCTACAGGCTCTCTCTTGTGTCACTTTGCCAGAGGGAGATCTGGTTTCTTTCTTCCTCCTGTGATCGAATCGGTAGCAAGGCCTCTCCTTCCATGGCTCTGGGTTCAAGGTAAACAATTAACAAAGCAGCGCTGAGTTCTGACATGAAAGACACGGGCTTAAAAAAGTCATTTGATTCCCATCGTACACAAAAGGTGTTGGAAACCAGATTTTAAAAATAGAATTTTGACTTTCTTTCTTTCTTTCTTTCTTTCTTTCTTTCTTTCTTTCTTTCTTTCTTTCTTTCTTTCTTTCTTTCTTTCTTTCTTTCTTTCTTTTTCTTTCTTTCTTTTTTCTCCTTTCATTCTCTTCTCACTTTCTCTTCTCTCCTCCCTTCCTTCCTTCTCTTACTCACCTTTTCTTCTGACTTTCCCTTCTCTTCCTTCGCTCCCTCCCTTTTTCTTTCCTTCCTTCCTCCCTCCCCCTTCCTTCCTTCCTTCTCTTACTCACCTTTCCCTTCTCTTCTTCCTTCTCTCGTACCCTCTCTCTTCTTTCTTTCCTTCCTTCCTTCCTTCCTTCCTTCCTTCCTTCCTTCCTTCCTTCCTTCCTTCCTTCCTTCCTTCCTTCCTTCCTTCTATCAAGGTCACTCTCTTTCTGACCTGGAGCCCACATGTACATGATTGCTAACTGACCCATATATTCCATGAAAATAAAACCTGGGTCTGTGTTGGCTTCCTGGGGGTTTTGCTTTTGAAATCCATTGCTCAACAAGCTGCAGCTTATTTAAGCTAAACAAAGCCAAGTGAGTCTGTGCAGTTGCTTAAGTAAATGATCTTTTTGAAGTTAGCGCTTAGTCATATTTGAGATGATAAGAACTGCTTCAGAAGACCTGAATGGACTCTGCTTATGGGCATTTTCAAAACAGGGAGTCCTCGACTTACACCTATTCATTTAGTGACTATTTAAAGTTTCACTTTAAAAAGTGACATGACCATTTTTCCCAATTACGACCGCCACATGATCAAAATTTAGACGCTTGGCCACTGACTCATACTTATGACCTTTGCGGTGTCCCAGAGTCACATGATCCCCTTTTGTGACAAGCAAAGTCAATGGGGGAAGCCAGATTCACTTAACAGCCATAAGACTAACTTAAAAATTGCAGTGATTCACTTAATAACGGGGAGAAGAAAATTCACAAGCTGGGGCCAAACTCACTTAGCAATGGAGATTTGGGTCTCAATTTTGGTCATATGTCGAGGACTCTCTGTACTAAGAAGAACAAAGCAACTCCAGAGTTACCAGCACTAGCAAAAGCTACAAAGAACCACAGCAACAAACATTTATTTGGATTAGAGTATTTATTTACTGGGGCATATAGCCACACATATAAATAGGTAGGTCTGTTTTCTTAAATAATTGGGAAATCAAAAGGCAGCCCTGCAATTTAATTTTTTTCTGTTCCACTAGGCTATTTTTCTTTTTCTTTCTTTTTTTTTGTAAAAAAAAGTCAACACGAGGAAGAAAAAATAGTTCAGTTATTTGATTAAAAAAAACACAGCAAATCGGTTGCTTTAAAACAGATGAAGCAATAAGACTGGATCTCTTGATTGCAAAACTAGGTTCCTACGGTGATAAACAGCCAGACAATTCATTCTTCATTGCAAAAGAAGCAGTAACCAACTAATTTGAAAAGAACAGCTGGTAGTTTGTCCAAAGGCCTGCATGCAGCTTGACTGGCTTACACGAGCCACCTCAGGAGGAGTATCATGTCTAGGATTATTTTTGCAGGAAGCTATAACACATTGTGATTGTGATTGAAATTACGGGTGTTCTCAGGGTGACAATGATTTATTGTCTGAGTATTGTTGCGTATTTTCGCCCTAGGATATTCACATGTCAAAAGCCAGAGCTGTAAAGCCATCAAAACTCATCCAACTGTTAATGAAATTTACTCTGTTGTTTAATGCAAAGTTTTATTAGGTGTGTATGTATGTATGTATTTTCAGCAAAGGCTGAAGTTTTCTAAGGCAGAGCGATTTTCTTTCCTAATACAACGAGCTTTCTCTGCACCTGTGAATGTAGAATGCAACAGGGGGAAAAGAAATAAAGGCAACAAAAGGAAACTGTTTAATTAATTATTTAACATTGACATCGGATAATTAATAATTATTAAATCTAAAAGATTCATAAAACAAAATTCATAAACCAGTTTATAGTCAATTAATTCAGTTTATTAATTTCATTTTGATTAAATAAATTCTTTAATTAGTTAAATAATTAAGATTAAATTAAATTTAGTTTAATAAAACTACCTTTAATTAAATTAAAATGAAAAATGAATTTAAATCTAAATCTTCTATATATCTTTTTTTGTGAAATGTTGTAAGGTGTGTGGACATTTGCATGCTCACCTGATGGGGAACAACAGATAGAAAATATTGTCTAGATTCTTCTCCCCTCCCCCTCTAAAAAACAGATTTTTCATAAATACTTTCTTTTTTTGCAAAAAAATAAAATAAAATAAGCCAGAGATTTCATAAGCTCCTTCTGTGGGTTGCCTCCATCTTTAAATTGCTTTTGGAAAAAGATAATCTTTCAGGTTTAAGATAATCCCTTAGGAATCACCCAACTTTCACTTTCTCCAATCTGTTAATTATTCCACTTTGTTGAGAATGTGAGAGGAACCTTACTATCTATATAAATAAAAATGTAAATGTTCGTTTGTTCAAAATCTTAAATCTCTGAAAGTTCTTCACCGATTCTTTTGAAATTTTGACACAACGTTGCATTCGAATACGCGCGTGTTTTTATGTTTTTATATACCTACTATTATATAGATGTCACACCTGTGACAGGTAAAAACATGCTTTTTTGAAAAACAGCGCCATCTGTTGGACATAAAAGCAACACACGCTATGATTTCAGACAATCTTTATATCTGCACAGACAATGGAACAACAAAAAATATTGTATACCCACAAGCATTGTGAAATTAAACATATTACAAACAGGCGCTTTCTCTTTTCTTTCTTTTCCATTTAACCAGACTGAGCCACAGCAACACGTGGCTAGGTACAGCTAGTAAAATAAATAAAATGCATCCCTCTGTTGTGGCTGTGGCCTCTTCCGTGATCCTAATAAATGTCTCAGCCTGCACACTTCTGAATGCTCGGCAATGTGCTGCTTAGCGGGGAGCCACAGAAAGCCAGAAAGAGATTGTGTGAGGGTGGCTTTGTTGGCTACACAGCCGTCACACCATACTTTGAAGAGAGGAGGACTCTTTTCCTTTCACGTTCGGCCACAAAATTTCTCAGCTTGGTGGTGGAGAAGGTCACCGTGGCTTGTTGGTGTTCGTCCAAGCCGGTCTCCTGCAGCCATGAAGACTGAAGACATTCTGTGGCTGTTGGTCTTCTCCTGGAAGGAAACAGAACATGGAGGTCGAAGCCTCATCAGAGAAGTCAAGTAGGGAAAACCATAATCGTTCTTGGTTTTTTTCCAAAAAGGAGAAGGAAAAGGAGGAGGAGAAGGAGGAGGAGGAGGAGAAGGAGAAGCTTTCAAGATCTATGAGAAGAAAAAGCAGAGGTGAATCATCTAGAGAAGGTTCTCCATCCTAGACAGCTGGTGATGGGAGCAAAAGAGGGACTCTCTTTAATAGAATAACAGAATTGGAAGGACCCTTGGAGGTCTTCTAGTCCAACCTCCTGCTCAAGTAGAAAGCCCTATTTCTTAAAAACTCTCCAGTGATGGAGCAGCCTCAACTTCTCCAGGCAAGCTCTTCCACTGATTAATTGTTCCCATTGTCAGAAAATTCTTCCTTAATCCCAGGTTTGTTCTCTCCTTGATGAGTTTCCACCCGTTGTTTCTTCTCCTGCCCTCAGGTGCTTTTGAGAAGAGGTTGATTCCCCCCCCCTCCTTTGTGCCAGCCCCTCAAATGTTGACCAATCTTTAAATAACTGTTTTAAGTAACAAGAAGCGCTTTTGATTAATGTTTCTTTGAAGCACAAATGGGGCAAAACTCACTTAACAAATATCTCGCTTAGAAACCAATTTTTTTGGCTCAGTTGTGGTTGTAGATCGAGGACTACTTGAACTTAATTGAGATGATCTGGGACAGAAAAAAAAATATATCTGCAATGTTCCTGCCTCTGCCACCTTTTCAGAAACTATCACTGCAAAGTCTTTGATAATATCTAATTAAAAGTCATGCCCATTAAGTTGCATTTCTCCAGATATTTCAAAAGTCATATTTGTAAGGAGAACAGGGGCAGGCTAATCTTCTCCTCCTCCTTCTCCGTCTCCTCCTCCTCCTTCTCTGTCTCCTTTTCCTTCTCCTCCTTGTCTATCTCCTCCTCCTTCTCCTCCTCCTTCTCTTTTCCTTCTCCTTCTCCTCCTCCTCCTTCGTCTCCTCCTCCTCCTCCTCCTTCTCTTTTCCTTCTTCTCCTTCTCCTCCTCCTCCTTGTCTATCTCCTTCTTCTCCTCCTCTTCCTCCTTCTCTGCCTCTTCCTCCTCCTCCTTCTCTTTTATTTCTCCTTCTCCTCCTCCTTGTCTATCTCCTCCCCCTTCTCCTCTCCTCCTCCTCCTCCTCCTCCTCCTCTTTTCCTCCTCCTCCTCCTCCTTGTCTATCTCCTCCTCCTCCTCCTCCTCCTCCTCCTCCTCCTCCTCCTCCTCCTCGTCTTAAATACTTCTGAGGGCAGTCCATTGTAACTTTGAACTGGTCATAAGTCGAGGACTACCTGTATTTGTTGCTTTTCCAGGAATTTCACAAAATGGTGTGAGGGTGGTGGTAGAATGATTAAAAACAACCTAAACAATAACTTTTATTGCCTCTTGTAATACAGGCAGGCCTCAACTTACAACCATTCATTTAGTGACAGTTCAAAGTTACAACAGCACTGAATAAAGTGACTTATGACCATTTTTTCACACTTATGACCGTTGCAGCATTCTCTTGGTCATGGGTTTATATTCAGATGCTTGACAACTGACTCATATTTATGACGGTCGCGGTGTCCCGGGGTCATATGATCCCCTTTTGCGAACTTCTTACAAGCCAAGTCAGTGGGGAAGCCCAGATTCACTTAACAACTGTATGATTCAGTTAATAACTGCAGTGATTCACTTAACAACTGTGGCAAGAAAGGTTGTAAAATGGGGCAAAACTCACTTAACAACTGTATCGCTTAGCAATAGAAATTTTGGACTAAATTGTGGATGTACATTGAGGACTATCTATACATTTTGCTATGAGCAAAAATGTCTCTCATAGCAAATCAGGAATTGACTTTATGACTGTAGTATTCTCTGTGCAAGTAATCCTCGACTTGTGGCCACAATTACCATTGCTAAGCAAGGTGGTTGTTAAGGGAATCATGTCCGATTTTACAACCTTTCCAACTAGATTCTCTTCCAGCACTTATAAAATTTCCTATCACTATCACACCAGCACCCTTATGTGTGATTCTGATTATCCTTGCGCCTTTATTGTCGTGCTGTATTTTATTTGCGTCTGTTTAATTTCACTAACAGAGACAGCTGGCAAACATCTGCCTTCAATAAATAGAAGAAATACAGGTAGTTCTCAGCTTATAGTTTATTTAATGATTGTTTAAAGTTACAACAGCCATGAAAAAACTGACTTATGGCTGTTTTTCACACAACCGTTGCAGCATCTCCATGTTCACCTGATCAAAATTTGGGTGCTTGGCAACTGACTCATAGTTATGACGGTTCATTTAACAACCATGTGAGTAACTTAACAACTGCAATTATTCACTTAACAACTGCCTCCAGAAATGGTGAATGCTCCAACACTGAAAGGTTTTTAAGAAGAGACTGGACAGCCATTTGTCTGAACTCGTATAGGTTTCCTGTCTGAGCAGAGGGTTGGACTAGATGATCTCCAAGTCCTTCCAACTTTACTATTATTATTATTTAACTATGGCTAGAAAGGTTGTAAAATGGGGCAAAACTCACTTAACAAATGTCTCACTTAGCAACAGAAATTTTGGGCTCAATTGTCATAAGTTGAGGACTACTTATATATCAAATATGTTTCTAATTTTGGAAAAAGCCTGTAGCCAAATGTTCTGCCAGCAAAGGAAGCCCCTGGTCAGCATCCAGTAGAAGAATATAGAGTACAGAATAACAGTTGGAAGGGATCTTGGAGGTCATCTAGTCCAACACCCTGCTCAAGCAGGAAATGCTATAGCAGTGGTGGCGAACCTATGGCACGGGTGCCAGAGGCGGCACTCAGAGCCCTTTCTGTGGGCACGCGCACCGTCGTCCCAGTCCTAAGTCTTCAGCTGGATTTTATAAAACCTTTTCACTTTAGGCCTCCACTGCCATGTGCAAAAAAAAGAAAGGTTCAATCAATCAGTCAATTTCAACTTCTCGCGGGAAAGTTGGAATTGATTGATTGAACTTTTTAGTCCCACCCAGTCTGCTTTTACCACCGCAGCCACACCCACCCAATTGGCCACACCCACCCGGCACCCGACAATGCCTAAGTGGGTTTTGGGTTGCAGTTTGGGCACTCTGTCTCTAAAAGGTTCGCCACCACTGTGCTATATCATTTCAAAAAAGTGGCTGTCCAATATGGCTGTCCAAAGTGGCTGTCCAATGTGGCTGTCCAAAGCCTCCAGTGTCCTGTCCATTACAGGATTGTGGACCACAGGTACCCTGGTACAACCAATTAAACCCAAAATTTATGTTGCTGAGACATTTGTTAAGTGAGTTTTGCCCCATTTTAAGACCTTCCCTGCCACAGTTGTAAAGCGAATCACTGCAGTTAAGCTGGCTTCCCTCTTAGTGTTGCTTGGCAGCAGGTCGCAAAAGGGAATCACGTGACCCCAGGACATTGCGACTGTCATATAGGGTTTAAGGCCTATATTGGATTCTGTGGGATGCATCTTAAAGGACGCACCCCAAAAACGTAGAGATCAGGTTAACTCTGAGGAGGTCAAAGCTTTTTACAGGATGAAAGTTTCCCTGGAATTATTGGGAGGAACTCCCCCTTTTTGGCTCTTCCAGCTGGGATTTCCGCAATCAGAGCTTGAAGAACAAATGCAACGGGAAGCCAGCACCGGAAAGAGAGGTTTAATCGCGGAGCTCAAAGTTGAGTGACAATTCAGCATGAATCCCCGCTAGCTAGGAAAAGTGTTCCCCAAGCATGAGTTTCTATACCAGTGGTTCTCAACCTTTTTAATGCTGCGACCCCCAACCGGTCGTAAGTCGAGGACTACTCAACCGCTCGTAAGTCGAGGACTACTCAACTGGTGCAGCACCGTTTGCAGAATGGGACTTTTGGCGGGCTCAGCAGGGCAGAGACAGCCTGGACAATTCCTATTGGCTTTTGAAAGCCAATAGAATTAGACTCTATTCAAGAGAGTCTATTCTATTGGCTTTCAAAAGCCAATAGAATAAAAGGGAGTAGCACAGCTAAGGAAAAGGGGGAAAAAATGGCAGACTGCGTTGTTTGGCGACCCCTTTGAAGTGGTCGTTCGACCCCAAATGGGGTCCCGACCCACAGGTGGAGAACCACTGCTCTATACCTTTTCTTGGTTTTCAAAACTCTCATTTCTGATTTGTAGAGCAGTGTCTATTGATGGGTGAATTTATTAGATATTGCTCAGGAAAAAAGGTTAATCCTTGCCTCGGGAGGATCTGATATGTTTCTATTTGTTACCTATTTGTTATTATTATGTATGTCTTTTTGGGTCCTTGTTTTAATCCTGGCCGGTCTTAGTTGTTGATAGCCGGTTTGCATTCTGGCGGTTAAGCTTATTTTAAATGTTTAAGCTGACACTTTGTATCTGGTATGTTAAGTGTTTGTTCACCTGGGGTTGCTTAGGTTGGACCTGAGTCAGACTGATTTTCTTTGCATTGGTTTTTTTTTTCCTGTATTGGCTAATGTATTTTGTTTGATTAAATTATATCCTTTTATTGGGGTGAAGAGGGTTTCTCATCAGTTCCCCCATTTTGGGCTATCACTGGTGTTCCAATGATTAGCCCAACTGATTCTAGATCAGTGTTTCTCAACCTTGACAATTTTAAGGCATGTGGACTTCAACTCCCAGAATTCCACAGCCAGCAATGCTGGCTGTGGAATTCTGGGAGTTGAAGTCCACATGCCTTAAAATTGTCAAGGTTGAGAAACACTGTTCTAGATAGACCTGATAGTGACGATCAATTTGGCACATCATGCTTGTTAGTTCTGGTAGGGACCGTGCAGATCTTGCGGCATCTTAAGCCTAAAGGGATTAACTGACATAGGCAAGAAAGGATGACTCTGCCTACGATGACTGTGATTATGCTTGCAATGAGAATTTTTAACCAGTGAAAGTCTGGTAACCATGAAAAGAGCCAGGAGGGGTCCCAGGATGGTTGGTTGTGCCCAATATTTTGTGCCAATTCTTTCAGATGTTTAATGTCTTGTTCAATTAGTCCAGATTGGTCGTATAGGTTGAAACAGCAAAGTACGCGGAATTCTTCACAGCCATGATTATGCCTTAATAATAAGTAATCAGTAGCTGCTCGATTCTTGAGGGTTGCTTCCCTGACTTGCCTCAGTTCTTTGTTTAGGCCATCAGGGGCATCAGAGGTGGTATTCAGACTTTTTGCTGGGGTGCATGCCAAGCTGTTGAGGTTCCTGGAATTACTTACTGCCAGTCCTGGCACTCCCACTAGCGAAATAGCCAATGCAACATATTCTGCTGTAGTGATATATATATATATATCATATACTCCCTTGACTCAGCTGGCAAAGAGGGAGGAGAGCCTGTGGCTTGGTGGTTAAATCACTGCCTAGTATGTAAACTGCCCAGGTTCGAATCCCATGAAGGGTGTGGCTAACTGACAAGAGCAGAATGAGCTCAAAATGGCCATCTTAGTCTCCCAATTTAATTCTTTAATTCTTTGTCAGAAAAAGAAATTTGTATTTGTAATGTTTCTCAGTTGCGACTTGAGCCTGCTTAACGCCCCTAGTTGGGGGCTGCAAGGCAAAAGAGATTGTAAAAAGTAAAACTGCAGTATAGCAGTTAAAAAATGTCAAGGTGTAATCAATTAGACATCTGTCTGAAAAACTTCCTGAGTGCAGAAACCCAAACTGTTTCATGGAGGGAAATGACAGCTGCCCCTGTTACTCATTTTCCTTCTTGTAAGTAAGAGGAATAGTTCTAAATAAGGTGAATAGTTCTAATTCTGGCTTTTGCAAGAGGGTGTCAGTCAGATCTGGCCGGGGCAATTCAGCGTCCTGTACTAAGTGTAAGCAGTTGACAGTTCAGCAGGCATGAAGGTGGCTGAGTTTAGGTGATGTTCTCCGATATAAATAACTCTGCTTTGTATTGGGCTAGGCACTGTTGTGTGAATGCTTGTGTTTGTGATTTGTAGCAGTGTAGCAAACACATTACGGGGAACTGGTAAGGTGAGGGAATGACCTAGGACTAAGTCTTTTGATTGCTTAACCAGTTCCACTGTGGCAGCCACTGCTCTTAATCGGGGAACAGTTCCTCTTGCTACAGGTCTAACTGGACAGAATAATAGGCTACTACTCTGAGGGTCAGACCGAATTTTTGTGCCAGCACCCTGAACCCATACCCACACCTCTTCGTGGACAAAGAGAAGAAGAAAAGGCTTTTGGTAATCAGGGAGACCCAGGTGAGGGTGGAGGCTAGAGTTTGCTTTATCCTTTGGAAGGTGTTAGTTAATTCTTTTGTCCATTCAATGGGGTCTGGTTGACCCTTGTCAGTTAATTGGATCAAAGGTTTTGCCATTTCACCAAATGAAGGAATCTATGAGCGGCAGAATCCCAAGACTCCTAGTAGGGCTCGAACCTGACTTTTGATGTGTGGATCCTTCATTCCCAGTATTGTTTTAATCCTGTCTAGAGCCAGTTTTCGAGTTCCAGGGGCTGTGATGTATGTATGTCACTTCTTGCTTTAGGTATTGGAGCTTAGTAGGTGAAGCTTTGTGTCCTCTATCGCTCACGCATTGGAGTAAGTGGTAAGTGTCTGTCCTGCAGCTGTCTTCTGACTGTGAGGCTAGTAATAGGTCATCTACATATTGGAACAAGGTGGAGTTTGGGGGCAGTGAGATGGAGGCCAGGTCTGCCTTTAAATTTTGAGAAAAAAGTGTGGGTGACTCGGTGTAGCCTTGGGACAAGCGAGTCCATGTATATTGTTGCTCTTCCCATATGAAGGCAAACAGGTATTGGGACGCTGGGTCAACTGGGATACTGAAGAAAGCTGTGCAGAGATCCACTACTCTAAAGTGGGTAGCTGACACTGGCACTTCCGTAATTATAGTGGCCGGGTTAGGCACCACTGTTGTTCTAGGGATCACGTGACTGTTGACTGCTCTGAGGCCATGAACGAAATGGTAAATGGATCTTCCTTCTTTGTTGAGTCGGGAAGATAGGGGTATTGCAGGGAGAGGTACATTTGGCAAGACTCCCTGTTCCAAAGATGCTTTTATAAGTTTTCTGATTGGATCTATGGCTTCAACTTATATTTTGTATTGGGGAATGGGAGTGGGCGTGCCTTAACATGGATCTGGACTGGGGTGGCTCCTTTTATCAAGCCCACCTCGGTAAATTCCCATCCCCAAAGAGAGTCTGGTAAGCTTCTCAGGTCTAAGGGTAGCTGTTTCTCCTCCTCCCCCTGCTGTGTGGTTAAAAGGCAGGTGTGTTTAATCGGGATATACAAAACCAGCCCCTTTCCTGTGCATTTGATGGTGGCCCTCGGCTTGCAGAGCAGATCTCTGCCTAAGAGGGACAGGGGTGATTGGGGACAAACAGTGAGTGCGTGTTTCAGCGAAAAGGGGCCGATTTCAACTTGAATGTATTTTGTGAAGGCTACGGGAGTTACTTTCCCTCCCACTCCGATTATGTCACCACTTGCGCCGAGCGCCATGGATCCGTTGAAGGGTGGTGTCAATGCTGCGAATACTGTATATTCTTGCTTTGACAATATGCAAAACTGTCTGGTATTTATTGGGTTAATACTTAGCTTAGAGTGGGGGGGGAAACCCGGGAAAGAAAGAGGAAGTAAACTTTTGACCTTCACACTAATTGGATAATGTGACCTGTGACTGCATGAGAAGGGAGGGGTTTAGCAAGAAAAGCTTGATGCCAGCGAAAGGAAGTTCAGATTCTGGCATCAACCCGTCCATCATGGTGACCGGCAAAACTGTAGCTCTGCAATAAAGACTTTAGGAAACATGCCTGAAAGTTCTTTGAAGTGCTTCATTAGTCGGAACCTGTGACAGGTGGTTCGGTAATGAGTGATGAAGTGGCTCCTGTGTCAAGTAAACACTCGTAATTTTTCCCTCCTATAGTGAGTGTAATTAGGGGTTCTCCATCAGGGCCTTTCCTTAAGAGGACAGCTAGCCTCTGAAATGTGGTTTGAAATTCCTGTGACTCTCCTTCTAGTCAGGACATTTCGTATTCTTGCCGTTCCCATTGAGGTCAGGCTTGCTATCTATCTCTGTCCCAGTGGTGTGAGGCTTCTCTAGGGAAAGGGGGTCTCAGTGGGTTATGACAATTCCAGCTCTCCCTGTTTTGGTTATCCCAGCAATTTTTGCTAAAATCTCCCACACTGGAGGCAATGCCTGCAAAAAAATTCTCTGTTATGTTTGCATTACCAGCATCTTTTTCTTTGCTGGAGGGGTTGGTGTTGTCTTTGCCTACTATCCTCGTTTAACATTGCCAAGCTTGTAGGTCCTCCCTCTTTCTGCTCTACATCTCTTTTCTTTCTCTCTCTCTTTTTCTGCTTTCTTTCTTTCCTTTTCTTCTTCAACCAATTTTTCTCTCTGGTCGAACACAAGTTTGTGATTCTATGCAACTCTGAGATTTCTATTGCCGACCAGTTGGAGGCTATTTTATGAAAGTGCCCATAGATGTCACCTTCCGATTGATCCACAAAGGCAGTGGCTAGAATTTTTTGGTCCGTTTGGCACTTTAAATCTAAATGGGCAAATGCCGCCCTGGCTTCTAGGAGGCAGACCCAGAAGGCATCTGGGATTTCTTTATCCCTCTGCATTATTCGCTGGAATTTGGACCAGCTCAGGGGCTTCCTCCCTGTCTCCTGGAGGGCTTCCATTAGGTTATCCTTTGCCCTTGTATATCCGTCCCAATGATTCATGTAGTTATACTCCCAGTCTGGGCGGTTCAGTGGCCAGGCGACTCTGGCGGTTGTTGTTATTGGTCACCTGGCTATTTCCTCAATCTTTTTGAAAAGTTTCATTAATTCATCTTTCATGCAATAGTTGGGTAACATTTCCCCAGGACGGGTTGTGGGTCTGCTCGGAAGAAGGCGGTATCCCGCTTCCAAATGATTAAGTCAGCCGGGGAGAAAGGTGTGTGTGTTAAAACATAGTCAAGCTGACCACTCTGCCACCTGACTATGGGCCTGCTCAGCAGAGGGGCCATGAGTTTTGATTCTGAGTTGTCCAAGGATGTTTGAGCTCAATTTGTGTCTTGTCTAGGTTCTTTGATCTGGAGAGTTCAGCCCAGCAATACTAATCGGGTAGCTGAGCTGGTTCTATTCTGGACCTAAGTGCTTTCATGGTTTTAAATTTGAATTTACCACCTTCTGGTCAAATCTGTCTCCCACACTCATTTTTAAGCAAATCCCATTTTTTTTGCACAATTTCTCTACCTATCACTTTTCCATTCCTGGCTGAACAGGTAGCCGATTCCCATTCCAGGCCTCAAGCAAGTCTTTCACAGGGGAGCCTACCTTGAACCTTGAGCTAGAGCATCCCATGATACCCATATTTCCAATGTAGGGATTCACTTCGGCTCTGCCGGGTCCTGACAACTTGAAGCCTTCCACCAACCATTGCAGTTTTTGGACCAGAAAGGGGTCCAGGAGGACTCTAGTTCCCTAACAGAATACGGGTTGCTCCTTCAGGGATTCTCCTGCCACAGTTTCAGACCAAAAAGGGGTCTGCGAGTACTCTTCAGCTGCCCGCAGAGAGTACAGGCCGCTCTTTTACCGGCCTTACCTTCTCTTTTCATCTAACCACAGTTTGGAGACTTCCAATGTCCGGGAGGACCTTTGCTTGCTTTTCAGAGGTAAGGGACACTCTAGACTGGAGCTTAATTTTCTGAAGTTGCACTGGTGGGAGGGCCTGGTCTACCAATACAGAAATTTCTCCGATGCTTTTGTTGCCCGCTTGGCTCCTCTCTCTTTCTCAGAAGGTCCCATGTTCCGGTGCCCCTCCTTGCTTTCCTAGATCCTACTGGTCATGGCGCCAGAAGAACTACCAGGAGGCTGGGGAGGGGCGACTAGAGGGCACACAAAGGGAGTAGGATCCAGCTGTTGTCGGAGGAGGGTGTCCACACATACATTCACACACTTCTTTTCATTCTCTAGGACCCTTTTAAATCTAGAAATTTTAATTTGGCAGTACTCACCATCTTTCCAGGTAGCTGCTTGAGTGCAAGTCTCAATGACTCCCTTTAATACCCCATTGCTGACCAGGCAGGGTCCGTGGAGGTTTTCCCACAGATAAAGCATCTGCTGATGGCTGGGAAATGGCTCTTCCAGGTTCAGTCCAGTGGCTGGGTGAGCTGAGAGTCCCTTTGTGGTTGCCAGGAAATTGTTGAGAGGGTGTTTTTTTCCTGTATTGGCTAATATATTTTGTTTGCTTAAATTATATCCTTTTATTGGGGTAAAAGGGATTTCTCATCAAAATCATCCCGGCTCCCTCCAAATTTTAGGGGAGCCCCACATTTAACCCTTTTATTTGAATGTTGTAAAAGGCTGCCGTGTTGAGATAATTCATTTTTTTTCTGCAGAGGATAGCTTCTTAGGTAAATGGTGCAATTCTTGCTCAGCCAGATTTCAAGAATCCAGCCTTAGGATCACAATCTGTGTAAAATTATCTCCTGCATGGAAGATCAGCCCTCTTTCTCAGATGTGGACAGAGGAAACATGAAGAAAAGTGAAATTTGGCTATGGCAAACATTGATCAAAGTGTCATTTTTGCTGAGCTAGTAAAAACATGGCAATGATAGAGATTGCAAAATTTTATTTTATTTTTCCAATGAAAAGCTAAGAAAAAAGAAAATAAATACCCACCCCTTTACAGTTTTTTTTAAAGCTATGCTCAAGGGCAGCCAGAAAGCTTTCTAAATCACTGGAGGTTTTTAAGAAGAGATTGGACAGCCATTTGTCCAGAGTGGAATAGAGATTCCTGCTTGAGCAGTGGGTTGGACTAGATAACCCCCAAAGTCCCTTCCAACTCTGTTATTCTGCATTCTGTTTATGTGGTCTTTAGGAGATGAGCCCTATTTGGAAATTTGGAGGAGTTGCTCAGACATTACCCCTGAATTGTATCTGAAGAGGGATGAGAGGGAAGAAAGGAGAGGAGAGAGAAAAGAGTAAAGGAGGGGAGAAGGAAGTAGGAAGGTTGGAGGAGAAGAGGAGAAGTGGGGAGAAAGGAGAGGAGAGTGGTGAAGGAGAGGAGAGGAAGAAGAGGGAAGTAGGGAAGAGAAGAAAGGGAGAAAGAAGGTAGAGAAGAAGGAGTGCGGATACGGTGAAAGGGGAAATGGGCGAGCAACACCAAAAGTCATGTGTATGTATTTATTTCATTTTATTAAAAGTATCTTATATATGAATGTAAAAAGAATGTATGTTAACATATGATAAATATTATGGTATATGTATGGGGGAGAGCTTGGAAAAATAAAAAATTATTAAAAAAAAGGAGATGAGCCCTATTTGAGGGGACAGAATGAAACCATCAATTCTGGCTTTATACGGTTGTTAAGTGAATCCGGCTTCCCCATTGACTTTGCTTGTCAGAAGGTCACAAAAGAGGGATCACGTGATCCCAGGGATGCTGCGACCACCATAAATATGAATCAGTTGTCAAGTGTCCAAATTTTGATCACATGATCCTGGGGTTGTTCCAATGTCATCAAAAATAGTCATAAGCCCCTTTTGTCTGTACTGTTGTAACTTTGAACGGTCATTAAACAAACATCTGTAAGCCAAGGACTACTAAAAGCACTGCTAAAAATGTGACTTACAACCAGGTCTCCCCCTTACGACCATCACAGCAACCCCACAGTCATGTGATCAAAATTGGGTCCTTTCCAACTGGCATGTATTTATGACTGTTGCTGAGTTCTGTGGGAAGAATCCAGAGAAAGAAATATTTTGGGAAATATTAAAGAGGCAGAATATATTTCCCCAAAAGATTTTAAAGGCAGAAACCAACTGCCCCCCAAGTCTCTCTGCCCCAAACAGAAACCAGGTCTGCAGAAATGCAGATCTGATAATCTTGTCCGAAAGATTGGAGTCAGGAAACTGGGATTAAGAAGAAAGATCCCTAGAATCAACAAGCCCTCACACCAAAACTCCAACAGCCATCAACCACAGCCCCAGGGAAGCAGGATATGACCTTTGGGACATAATAGGATTAACCCACCACCATCAGAATATCAGAAAGGCACACTCAGACTCAGATCAAAGTTCATGCCACAGGAACAACTCCAAACAAAAGCTCAAGAAGGTATAAAACCCACTCCCTACTACTTCATGTGCTCTTTTTTCTTCCAGAGCCATCTTTCTGTCTAGCTCTCTTCTTCAATAAACTGCAATCTTCTTTCTAAAGCAGTTACCATGTTGTTTATTCCCAGCTTGAACTGGACCCTGAAGGAGACTTTTCCTTCAACAATTTGGCATCCAAGATAAGGCTCTAAGCTAACATCTCCAATGGACTGTCTGATAAGTTGCATTTGTGGGTGGGTTTCCCAGACCCTGGCCATGTGGAGCAAGGGTAGTAAAAGGGAGTTTTGAGTTTGAGCTCAAGGACTGCTTTGGAAAGAAGGAGAGTACCTATAAATTTTAACTTTTAAAGCCCAGGGGAGCAAAGGAAATGTGTGTATGTCTCTGTGTGAGAATGGGAAGACCCTTTTCCCAATCACAGTTGGATTTTGCTCCTTCCGGCTTTTCCTAACTGCAGAAGGGATCTTTTTAAATGACAGACCCTAGAAAGCATGGGGGTTTGGCCAGAGCACAGGACCTTTTGTTAGGGAAAAGGGAGAGGCTGTGTCTTTTGCATGCTTTTTTTCTCTCTCTCTCTGAAAACCACCATCCTTTGGCTCATAGGTTCCTCCAAATATTCATTACATTCTCAAATGTAAAATAAACACAGGCCACATCCGGCCCAACTCGCTTCCTGCTTGCTAATGATTTCTCTGGGATTTTCTGGTGGAAACCCCATTCAAGGACTGAGGTTGGTTTCCTGTCTTCCTTTTTTTCTCCCTTGCAAGGGTTAACTGCAATTCCTGGCTTGTTTGATCAATCGAAACTCCTCCCTGGCTAACAAAATGCCTACTTTTCTCCAGAGCCTGTTTGTTAAAAAGGCTGCTTGCGCTGAACTTCAGACACTCTTCAAGATGTCCTTCTGGGTGGCAGTTGTGGTTCCCTTGGTGGTCAGTCTTTTGAGGGCCCTCTATCTGATGGGCTTCTTCCGCCGAAGACGACCCAATGAACCCCCTTTGGACATAGGACTCATTCCCTGGCTTGGACATGCATTGCACTTCTGAAATGACAATCTGGATTTCCTGCAAAGCATGCAAAAGAAACATGGAGACATCTTCACCACCTTGATTGCAGGACAGTACTTCACTTTCTTGATGGACCCGTTGTCTTTCGATGGCATCATCAGGGAACCCCGAAGCAAACTGGACTTTACTTTGTTTGTACTGGAGCTAGTCCTCAGGGTGTTTCGATTCAAGGCCTCCCATGAGACTCGCAAGATTATCGAAGTGTCCAGTGCGAAACATCTGAAGGGAGAGGGCCTGGGAGTGATGACCCAAGCCATGGTGGATGCTTTACAGGCTGTCTTACTCCAGTGGCAAGAAACCTCTGAAGAAGATCCAAAATCCTGGAAAGAAGACGGCTTGTTCCACTTCTGTTACAATACGGTCTTCCAAGCTGGGTATCTGGCTTTGTATGGTACCGAGCCAGTTAAAGGTGAAAACCAGAAAGAAAAGGTGAAACGAAAAGACCAGCATTATATCAAAGAGGTCTACATCGAATTTCGCAAATTTGACAAGCTCTTCCCACGCCTATCGTATGCCTTGTTGACACCGTGGGAATGGGGCCAAATGAAGAACCTCTGGAACTTTTTCTGGCAGGTGCTTTCGGTGAAGAACATCTACCAGAAGGACAACATCAGCCAGTGGATCAGTGACCAGGATCAACAGCTGGCCGAAAGTGGGATTTCAGAAGAGATGAGAGACCGATACATGTTCCTGCTTCTTTGGACTGCTCAAGGTAGCACTAGTCCAGCTTCCTTCTGGCTTCTGGAGTACCTGATGAAGCATCCCAAAGCCATGGAAGAGGTCAAGAAGGAGATCCTGGAGGTGATGAAGAAGTCAGGCCAAGAGGTGACCTCCCGTGAGAAGCCCTTGAACGTCACCAAGGAGATGCTAAACCAAACGCCCATCCTGGACAGTGCTTTGGAAGAGACCCTGAGGTTGGTGACGGCGCCATTATTGATCCGAGTGGTTTTACAAGATATGGATTTGAAGCTTCACAATGGGAAGTCTTACCTGCTGCGTAAAGGTGACAAAATTGGCCTCTTCCCTTACCTCTCGGTCCACATGGACCCCGAAATCCATCCGGATCCCCAGATTTTCAAATATGACCATTTCCTCAGCCAAAACAGCAACAAAAAGGATTTTTTTAAGAATGGCGAGAAGGTGAAATATTTCACCATGCCTTGGGGAGCTGGGACCTCCATGTGTCCCGGCTGCTACTTTGCCACCAACGAAATTAAGCTTTTCACCTTCCTGATGCTGGCTTGTTTTGATCTGGAACTGATCAATCAGCAGGAAGAGATCCCTCCCATTAACAAGACCCGCTACGGGTTTGGAGTGATACAACCCATGAATGACGTCCAATTTAGGTACCGATGCCGGTGCTAAAGGCCTAGCCTGCGATCCGCACACAACGGTCCAAGATAATTATCTCTATGTAATTGAATCACTCTCTCTTGCCTCCTGTCTCTCCTTGTGTATGTGTGCGTGTGTATGTGTTTGTGTGCTAACCCTTCCTTTCATTTTCACACTTAGCTTGCACACGATAATCTAGGATAATCAGGGACATGTCACTAGTATATTAATTTATCTATGTTATGGAACCAGACTCTCTGTGTGTATGATTGTGTGTGTGTGTTTGTGTTTGTGTGAGTGTGTGTGTTAACTCCTTCTTTTCCCTTTGCACACAATCTAGGGTAATCAGGGATAGCTCACCAGTGAACTATAATGTTATGGAAACACTGTGTGTGTGTGTGTGTGTGTGTGTGCACATGCGTGCATGCGCGCATATGTGCCTCTGTGTGTGTGTGTGTGTTAACCCTTTTCTTTATTTGTGCACACTTGCAAACGATAATCTAGGATAACCAGGGGTATGTCACTGGTGAACTAATTTATCTGTATCTTATGGAATCAGACTCTGTGTGTGTGTGTGTGTGTGTGTGTGTGTGTGTGTGAATTCCTTTTCTTTTTCCACACTTAGCTTTCACATGATAATCTAGGACAGTGATGGCAAACCTTTTAGAGACCGAGTGCCCAAAAAATGGCCCTGCCCCCACTCCAAACCCTGCCCCGCCCTTGTTCCGCCCCATCTCCCACCCCGCCTGCCTGAAGGGCCACTCACCGCCTCCAGGGCCTGCCACAGATCGCCCAGGCAGCCCAGCAGCACTATGGTGGTCACGCCCTCTGCACTCACATCAACTGTGCATGACGGGGTGTGAGGGCAGAGTCTTGTCTATGCTGCCTGGCTGCCATGTCCTTGGCTGTGCTGCTCTGTGCGGGCCACGTTCAGGGCTGACTCTCCTTCAGGGGGGCTGCTGGAGAGGAGGGTGTTGCGGGGAGAGGAAAGGCTGGGGCAACGGCACATGTGCCCACAGAGAGGGCTCCGAGTGCCGCCTCTGGCACCCATGCCATAGGTTTGCCACCACTGGGCTAGATCAACCAAGGATATCTCACCAGTGAAGTTTTATTTCTATGTTATGGAAACAGTCTCTCTCTCTCTCTCTCTCTCTCTCTCTCTCTCTCTCTCTCTCTGTGTTAATTCCTTCCTTTCTTTTTGCACACTTAGCTTGCACTAAAAAATAATCCAGAAGCCTTCCTGAAATTAACCCTCCCAAACGGTTTTTCCAATTCAAGTTCAGCTTTCCAAACTTGCTATATTTTTTAAGTGCAACCTGACCCAGCATATTAATGTACACAAATGAAGTTGTGTCTTTTGTTGATCTGAGGTTCCTAATGAAATGGGCTAAGGGGCTTTTGAAGAGACAGAGGAATTCCAGATAAGGGATTCTTCCTTTGTGAGTAGCAAAAATGCAGCTAGTCCTCAACTCAGGACCATAATTGACTCCAAAATCCAGTGGTGGGATTCAGCAGTTCGCACCACTTCAGCAGAACCTATAGCTATTTTTTTTGTTGCCCAGGCCCAGAATGGACTTCTGGAAGGGGCATGCACACAGAGAACCGGCTGTTCACATATTTGAATCCCACCACTGCCAAAATCTCTGTTGCTACAGTAAATGAGACAGATATTAAGTGAATTTTGCCCCATTTTATGACTTTTTTGCCACAGTTGTTAAGTGAATCACTGCAGTTGATTAGTTAGTAACCTGATTGTTAAGTGAATCTGGCTCCACCATTGGCTTTGCTTGTCTGAAGGTCACAAAAGGGGATCACATGGCCCCACGACACTGCGACTGTCATAAATACGAATCAGTTGCCAAGTATCCGAATTTTGATTGCATGACCACAGGGATGCTGCAACGGTCATATGAGAAATGGTCATAAGTTACATTTTTTCAATGCCGTTGTAAACGTGAAGGAACACTAAATAGAACTGTTGTAAGTGAAGGACTGCCTGTATCTATTACCTATCTTAATTCCAACTCTTCCTCTATAGAATCCCTGTCTGCTATGAAGAAGGAAATGCTTTGATAATAAACTGAAAATTATACCTACTGTGCCCTTGTTTTTATCAGATGTGGATAGAGGAAACATAAAGAAAAGTGAACTTTGGCTATGGCAAACATTGACCAAAGTGTCATTTTTGCTGAGCTAGTAAAAACATGGCAATGATAGAGATTGCCAAATTTTATTTTATTTTTCCAATGAAAAGCTAAGAAAAAAGGAAATAAATACCTACCCCTTTACAGTTTGTTTTTAAAAGCCATGCTCAAGAGCAGCCAAAAAGCTTTCTAAATCACTGGAGGTTTTTTTTTTAAATTAAAAGTTTTAAAAATTTCACACAATATATATCCCCAATCCCTCCCATCCACCCCTCCCCCACTTCCCAGAGCTGATTTTTTGTTGTTGTTGTTAATTGCGAAGTCGTGTCCGACCCATCGCGACCCCATGGACAACGTTCCTCCAGGTCTTCCTGTCCTCTACCATCTTCTGGAGTCCATTTAAGTTCACACCTACTGCTTCAGTGACTCCATCCAGCCATCTCATTCTCTGTCGTCCCTTCTTCTATTGCCCTCAATCTTTCCCAGCATTAGGCCCTTCTCCAGTGAGTCCTTCCTTCTCATTAGGTGGCCAAAGTATTTGAGTTTCAACTTCAGGATCTGGCCTTCTAAAGAGCTCTCGGGGGTTGATCTCTTCTAGGACTGACCGGTTTGAACGCCTTGCAGTCCAAGGGACTCGCAGGAGTCTTCTCCAGCACCATAATTCAAAGGCCTCCATTCTTTGGCACTCAGCCTTTCTTATGGTCCAACTTTCACAGCCATACATTGCAACTGGGGAAACCATGGCCTGGACTATATGCACTTTTGTTGGCAGGGTGATGTTTCTGCTTTTTAGTATGCTGTCTAGATTTGCCATAGTTTTCCTCCCCAAGAGCAAGAGTCTTTTAATTTCTTGGCTGCAGTCCCCATCTGAGATGATCTTGGAGCCCAGAAAAATAAAATCTGTCACTACCTCCATTTCTTCCCCATCTATTTGCCAGGAATTGAGAGGGCCGGATGCCATGATTTTGGTTTTCATAATGTTGAGTTTCAAGCCAACTTTTGCACTCTCCTTCTTCACCTGCATCAAGAGGCTCTTTAGTTCCTCTTCACTTTCTGCCATTAGAGTAGTATCATCTGCATATCTTAGGTTGTTGATATTTCTCCCGGCAATCTTAATTCCAACTTTTGTTTCATCTAGCCCTGCCTTTCTCATGATGTGCTCTGCATATAAGTTAAATAGGTAGGACAACAGTATACAGCCTTGCCGGACTCCTTTTCCAATTTTGAACCAATCAGTGGTTCCGTGTCCAGTTCTCACTGTTGCTTCTTGACCCAGAGCTGATTACAGGGTTACAAATAGACAAACATAATCTAAATAACATTACCCAACTATACTATTAATCAAATCCATAACATACTTTAACTCCTCTTCAAAATAAATATTAACAAATTGAAAACAACAATAATTATATGATTCCATAATTATATAATTAAACCATAATACTAAAAAATATAATAAAATATTACATAAAATAAAGTAATATAAATTCAATCATATAAAACTATTAATAATAATCTAAAAATTACTCATAAGCAAAATAATATTTTTCAGTCTGATATTTCTTTTGAATATAATCAATCCATCTTCTCCAAACTGAAATATATTATAGGCAAAATATTTTTCTTCCAATATTGCCCCACCAGTAATCTTGCAGCTGTTATAAGATTCAACATCAAATTAATTTCTTTAACATCAAAATCTACAATAACACCCAACAAAAACAATTGCGGCATGAACTTTATCTTTCTCTTAAAAATCTTTTGAATATTCCACCAAATCTTAATCAAAAAACTTTTATATCTTTACAAGTCCACAAAATATGAAAATAAGTTGCATCTAAGCTAAATGTTGCATCTCCAACATTTAGGCTGTAAATTAGGATACATACAGGACAGCTTTTGAGGATCCAAATGCCACCTATAAAACATCTTATAAAATTTTTCTCTTAAATTTTGAGCTTGAGTAAATTTTACATTTCTAACCCAAATTGTCTCCCAAGCATCCAATAGAATCGGCTCTTGAATATTCTGAGCCCATTTTACCATGCAATCTTTAACTAACTCCGTTTCAGAATCCAATTCTATTAGAACATTATAAATTCTTTTTATATGGGCTTGAGTTTGATCTTTAATCTGTTTTACCAAATTCACATCCTCTAAAGTAATGCCAACCTTTTGATCTATACTCCACCTCACTAATAATTGATTGTACTGAAACCAAGAATGTACAATATTTTCTTGCTTCAGCTCAGCTAAAGACTTTAATTGCCAATTCTACCCTACCAAACTAAGTAATTCCTTATAAGAAATCATATCCAAATTCATTCCCCTAGATATTCCCTCTATTGCGTGTCCAGGATTTCCCCAAACTGGGATTTTATAATTTAACCTATAATAATACTTCTTCCAGACACGTAATAAAGCATTTCTTAAAATATGAGATTTAAAAACCTGATCTACCTTTTTATTATAAATTAAATATGCATGCCATCCATATAATAAATCCCAGCCCTCAAGAGAAAGGATATTTTTATTTGTTAAGTTAAGCCAATCACTAATCAATGTTAAAGTCACTGCATCATAATACAATTTTAAATTAGGCGCCCTGAGTCCTCCTCTTTCCCTTACATCTTGTATAATCTTAAACTTAACTCTTGGTTTTTTCCCTGCCCAAATGCATTTTTGCCCATAATGTCTCATAATTATTTTTATACAATTTAACATTAGAAGTTGTAATATACACTCCCAAATATTTAACCTTTCTCACTATTTCAAAACCTGTTAATTTAGCCAAAATATCCTTTTCCTTCATAGATATATTTTTTGATAATATTTCAGTCTTATTATTATTTACCTTAAAACCAGAAACTTTCCCCTACTAAGTTATAATTTCAACAAAATCCCTTACCGACTCTGTCGGTTGAGATAATGTCACAACCAAATCATCAGCAAAAGCTCTCAACCTGTAGTCATTCTTATTTATTTTTCTTCCCTTTATTCTAGATGATTCTTGAGTTTTAATAAGTAAAATCTTCATTGTTAAAACAAATAACAATGGGGATAAAGGACATCCCTGTCTAGTACCCTTTTCAATATTAAATGCTTCTGTTATTCCCCCATTAATTATAATTTGTGCCGATTGTTGTTGATATATAGCCTTAAGAGCATACAAAACTTTATCTCCAAAATTCATTTTCTCTACAACTCTCAACAAAAATTGCCAATCTAATTGATCAAAAGCTTTTTCAGCATCCAAAAATATCAAAGCCGCAGGGATCTGATTATTCTTGTCCAAATACTCAATTAAATTAACAATTTGTCTTACATTATATTTCATATATCTTCCAGTTATAAATCCAGATTGATCACTATGAAACAATTGCTTCAAAACTTGCATTAATCTATTTGCTAATAATATCTTAGAGAAAATCTTATAATCTGTATTCAAAAGAGATATAGGTGTATAATGTTTAGGTTGAGTCAAATCTTGATCCTCCTTTGGAATCAACGATATAAAAGCCCTTCTCCAAGACAGAGGTACCTCTGCTCCCAACAAAATACTGTTAAAAAGTTCCTTCAACGGTTCTATCATTTCTTCAGATAACATTTTATAATAAATTGCTGTTAATCCATCTGTACCCGGAGCCTTACCAACCTTTAATTGCTTAATTGCCCAAATGATCTTTTCAGAAGTAATTGAACAATTCATCTCATCTCGTTGATCATTTGAAAGTCTAGGAAAGTGTGCTGCCTGTAAATACTTTTCTATATCAGAAACTTGTATACTTTCACTTAGCATATAACTTTGAGTAAAAATCTAAAAAACTCCTTTTTATCAAATTTTGTTGATATACTTCTTTACCTTTATAATCTATTTTCTCTATAATCCTTGACTTCTGTTTCTTTTGTAATTGGTAAGCCAACCACCTACCAGGTTTATTTACATTACAAAATGTATTATGTTTCATATACCACAAATTAATTGCAATCTGATCAGCCATTAATATATTAAACATATTAAATATGTTTAATATGTTTAAGACCTGGGGATCCGAAATACATCCGGATCCCCAGGTCTTCAAATACGACCGTTTCCTCAGCCAAAACGGCAACAAAAAGGAATTTTTTAAGAATGGCGAGAAGGTGAAATATTTTGCCATGCCTTTTGAAGCTAGGACCTCCATGTGCCCTGGCCGCTACTTCACTACCAAAGAAATCAAGCTTTTCACCTTCCTGATGCTGGCTTGTTTTGATCTGGAACTGATCAATCAGTAGGAGGAGATCCCTCCCATCAACAAGACCCGCTATGGCAGACATGTCAAACACAAGGCCCGGGGGCTGGATGCAGCCCGCAAAATGATTTCATGTGGCCCGCAAAGCCATCCTGGAAACAGTGAGGGAAGAGCCCCTGCTGCCTTGGCTTTGGCCCTAGCCCAGGCCGGCTGGAAGCCAATGTACAATTTTGTAGTGGCCATCTATGTTGAAACGCATTCAGTGTTAGCTCTACAAGGCCATCCATAAATGAGGAACCAGACCCTGGCGCATCGGCCCTGCCCCCTGGGTGCATGCTGGGGAGGTGTCACCCTTTGTGAGGAATGAAGAAAGGGACCATGCCTTGGCGCTTTTCCCGGTCCCACCTCCTTCTGCCAGAGACCCTCAGATCTGTCCCACTCCTGCCCAAGCCCCCACAGACACCCTTGACACAAATGATGTAGAGCTGGCCATGCCCACCCAGTAGGCCACACCCGCTCCATCCACACCCACCCAGTAGGCTGCACCCACCCTGGCTACACCCACCTCCCCCCCCAAGGGCAACTGCAGTGCTGATGCGGCCCTCAATGAAATTGAGTTTGACACCCCTGCGCTATGGGTTTAGGGTAATACAACCCATGAACAATGTCCAATTTAGGTACCGATGCCAGTGCTAAAGGCCGAGGCTATGACCCACACACGGCGATCCAGAATAACCAGTGAGATTTCACCGATGAACTGGTTTATCTCTATATAATTGAATCACTCCCTCTCCCTTCCTCTCCCTCTCTCTTCCCCCCTTCTCTATCTCTTTGTGTGTATGTGTGCATGTGTGTGTGTTTGTGTGCTAACCCTTCCTTTCTTTTTCACACTTAGCTTGCACAGGATAATCTAGGATAATCAGGGACATGTCACTAGTATATTAATTTATCTATGTTATGGAATCTCTGTGTGTATGATTGTGTGTGTGTGTTTCTGTGTGTGTTTCTGTGTATGTGTGTGTTAACTCCTTCTTTTCATTTGCACACAATCTAGGATAATCAGGGATATCTCACCTGTGAACTATAACATTATGGAAACACTCTGTGTGTATGTGTAAGGACCCACCCCACTTTGCATCTTAAGAAGACAGAACTCTTGGAATAATTCTTCCAACAGGAATCCTTTATTAAGAGAAAATGATTGCAGGCGTTCTAGACAGGACTTGGGGTCCAAGCTCTCCAATTCAAGGTTTTAAGGGGTTCCCCAGTAGCCCCACCCAATCAACCCCCTCTTTCAGCGACAGTCTCAGGCATTACACTTCCACCCCCTTTTCATTACTGCCCGGCTGAATGGAGACTTCAAAGAAACTACATGAAAGGAAATGGCCCCATTCTTAAGGTTAGTTTTTTTGCAATACACACATTCTGTTCCTTAGAAGTATACTGAAGGAAGTGAGGGCCATAAAGCCCCTTTGTTCTCCCCCTTCTCTCCCTCTTATGGCAGAATCCAGAGAAGGCAGAATTGGGGTTTTCTATATTTGATAACTAGAGATGAAATATAATTGGATTCTGACATCCAGCCCCCTCAAAAATAAGAGAGATCCACCTGAAAGAAACAAAACAGGTATAAAAGTTAGTCAAGCTTGTTAGGGTACTCTGTGTGAAACTTCTTCAATAGCTTCGGAGCTCTGACATGACATTTATGGACCCACTCATTTTGTGAGGCAGGGAGGTGTTTCCAGGCAACTAGATACTGAGTTGCTCCATGATATCTCCTAGAATCAAGGATTTCCTTTATTTCAAAGTGTTATTCACCCTCTACCATGATTGAAGGTGGGGGGGGGGGTTGGCCGTAAAGCTGACTGATGCTCTCTTTTCAGCAAGCTGCAATGAAAAATTGGGTGTATTTGCCTGAGATTTTTTGGTAATTCTAATTCTACTGTTACTGGGTTTATGATTCTTTTAATTGGAAAAGGCCCTATATATTTTGGTCCAAGTTTTTTACAGGGTTGTAGGGACTTTAGGTATTTTGTAGATAGGTACACCATTTCACCTATAATGAATGGTGTAGGCTCAATCCTTTTTATATCGGCTTGTGCTTTGTATGCCTGCCTAGCTTCATCTAGTGCTTTTCTAACTATTGGCCAGGTGTTTTATAGTTTTTCCATCCATTCTTTCAGTGATGGGATCATTGGTTCGTTTGGGGTTAATTCTGGCATGGGGCTGAAACTTTGACCGTTGGCTATTTGAAAAGGAGTGTAGCCTGTGCTGGAGTGGACTGCATTATTGTAGGCAACTTCTGCAAAAGGGAGTAAGTCCATCCAATTACTTTGTTGGAAATTTAAAAAACATCTCAAATATTGCTCAAGTACTGAATGACAATGTTCTGTTTGTCCATCTGTCTGAGGGTGATGGCTAGATGTCAGTCCCTGAGTGGTCCCTAAGAGGGATAAAAATTCCTTCCAAAATGCAGACGAAAATTGCACTCCCCTATCAGAGATGATGCTTTGGGGTGCTCCGTGCAATCTGTAAATGTGCTGGATGAAAAGTTTTGCTAAGGCCTTTGCAGTGGGAATCTTTTGGCAAGGGATAAAGTGCACCTGTTTGGAAAACAAGTCCGTGACTGTCCAGATAACAGTATTCCCATTGCTTTCTGGCAATTCCACTATAAAATCCATGGCTATTTCCCTCCAGGGGGCTGAGGGATTTGCCACTGGTTGTAATAGCCCTGGCGATTTCCCTTGCAACCTCTTTGCAGATGCACATGTTGGGCAGCTGGCAACATAACTTTCTATGTCCTTTTTTATTGATGGCCACCAAAATTGCCGTTTAATTAAGTGTAAAGTTTTTACAAATCCAAAATGCCCTGCTGATTTTGCGTCATGGCAAAGCTGCATGAAAGTGACTCTTTGGGTTGTTGGTATATATAACTTTTCCCCTACCCAAGGCAACCCGTCTCTCATTGTGCACACATTTTTGTTTTTCTGGAATCATTCGTCTGTTTCCAAACTTTTTCTGAATTCAATTCCAGTTTGGCTGTCCAGTTGTGGTTTTAATTTAGCTTGGGTTCTTGTGGTTACTGGTGCTGCCAGTTGTGACTCTGCCATCATTGGTTTAGAGTCTGTGGTTCGTGCGCTGTTATATTGAGGCATGCGAGATAGTGCATCTGCCAGGAAGTTCTTTCTCCCTGGTAAATATTTGGTCTTAAATTGGAACTGGTGAAAATGCTGGGACCAGCGGGCTTGTTTGGGATTGAGTTTCCTGGGCGTTTTCAGGGCTTCCAAATTTTTGTGATCAGTCCACACCTGGAAGGGGATTTTGTTGCCTTCCAGGAACTGTCGCCACGTGAGCAATGCCCAATGTATTCCATATGCCTCCTTCTCCCATACGGGCCAGCGCTGTTCTGTTTCCGTGAGTTTCTTGGATGTATATGCACAGGGTTGCAATACTCCATCATCATTTTCTTGTAATAGAACAGCCCCCACTGCCACATCACTTGCATCTGCCTGTATTACGAAGGGCTTGTCCATGTCTGGGTGCCTTAGTACTGGTTCGGCAGAAAAAAGTCTCTTTAGTCTCTCAAACGCTGCTTGGCACTCCATTGTCCATGTTAGTGGCTGGCTAGGTTTTACTGAGGATGCTCCCTTCGTTTTTAGTAAGTTAGTGAGGGGCAAGGCTATCTGGGCAAATGAGGGGATGAATTGGCGGTAAAAGTTTGCAAAGCCCAGGAAACTTTGTAGTTGCTTTCTTGTGCGGGGTGGTGCCCAATCTAATACTGCTTTGACCTTCTCTGGGTCCATTTCAATGCCCTGGGGGGATATGCAATAACCTAGGTAGTCTATCCTTTCCTGGTGGAATTTGCATTTTGAGAGTTTGGCATATAGGTGGGCGGCTCGCAGCTTCTTTAAAACCGCTCTGACAAGGTTGACATGTTCCTCTTTTGTTTCAGTGAAGATAAGAATGTCGTCCAAGTAAACAAGGACCCCCTTAAACAGGTGCTCCCTTAGAACGTCATTGATTAATTGCATAAAGACTGCAGGGCCCCCTTGTAATCCAAATGGCAAGACTTTGAATTGATAGCACCCCATGCGGCAGTTAAATGCAGTCTTCCATTTGTCCCCTTCCTTAATTCTCACGCGATAGTAAGCTTCCCTTAGGTCTAGTTTAGAAAAATTTTTCCCTTTCGATAGGTGTGACAGCATGTCTTTCATGAGGGGCAGAGGGTATAGGTTGCTTTCACTGATTATATTCAGGGCCCTATAATCCATGCATAAACGTAAAGAGCCATCCTTCTTCTCTCTAAACAGGACCGGGGCAGCCACTTTAGGCTTGGCTGGCTCAATGAAACCTCTCTCTAGGTTTTTTTTATGAATCTTTCCATTTCCTCCTTCTCCTTTGGACTCATGGAGTATAATCTGGGCTTCGGGAGTTTTGCCCCAGGCTTGAATTCAATGGTACAGTCTGTGGGTCGGTGGGGGGGGAGCTCATTCGCCCTCTCCTCACTGAAGACTTCAGCAAGGTCTCTATATTCCTCTGGTATTTCTGTTAATCCTTTTTCCTCTCCTATGGATGCTTTTTCTATTCTTGATTGTGGTAGCCTCCCTTCGGATTTTAAGTCCATAGGGTCCCCCTTTGGGAATTTGATTTCTGTCGTCCTCCAATTTACCCAAGGGTTCCATTTTTTCAACCATTCCATCCCTAGAATCATTGGGCATTCCATGCCTGGGGTCACCACAAACGTTATGTCCTCCTCATGTTTGCCCAGGGAGAGGTGTATTGGTAGAGTGGCTAGGGTAGCTGGCACCCCCCCTGCTATGGATCCATCTAACTGACCAAATGAGATTGGTTGTTCCAGTCTCCTGGATGGGATGCCCAGATTCCCCACTAGTGTTGGGCTAATGAGGCAGCGGGTGCAGCCAGAGTCTATTAAGGCTTTCACCTTCACAGCTTCGGGCATGGGGGGAATTAATATAGTCACTGTCTTGAGGATGGGTGTGATGTGTCCACTTACCAGGGGTTCGCCCTCCGAGCTGTCATCTGAGGCATCCACCGGCCCTGCGGTGTAGGCTGGAGTTCTTTCCCCTTGGTGAGCAGAAGTGGGGGGTTCCGCAATTTCCATCATTCTCATGGCCGTTTCTTTTGGCTTAGCTGAAGACTTTCTGGATTTGTTGATTGGGGATCTGTCTGGGTTGTGCTGGGGGGCTTTGGAGCGGCATTCTACAGCTCGATGCCCTTCTCTTCTGCACTTGAAACACCCCATTTGCTTCTTGGCTGTAGCCGATGATTTCACCGGTTCGTGTGTCAGCTCAGGCGGGGGGCGGCTCCATTGTTTTGCTCGGCAGTGTCTTTTCACTATGTCGATCTCTGCTTCCTCTGCCAAGATGTACCATTCCTCAAGTTGGTGTGGGTCCCCTCGGGGCAGGCAAGCATCATATAGATCATAATTTAGTCCGTCTTTGAAATGGCTAAGGAGGATGTCTTCTGGCCAATTCAGTTTGCTGGCAATAGCCCGGAATTCTTGTGTATACTCAGCCACCGGGCATTTGCCTTGCCTCATCATTTTTATCCTTTCACAGGCTTTGCGATCAGCCAGGGGGTCTTCAAATCATCTTCTCAGAGAGGACATGAAACGGTTGAAGTTACTGAGTTCTGGGGCATTGGAGTCATGCAAGTTCACCACCCAATCTGCAGCCGGTCCATCCAGAGCAGACTGCACGATCCGGATGCAGGCTTTGTCGCTGGGGATGTCCTGCCCGTATTCCTCCATGTAGCTGAGGACTTGGGTTAGGAAAAACTCCAAGCGTATTGGCTCCCCTTTGAATTTCACCTCCAACGGCGGACGTCTTGGAATGGATCGATACCTCCATTGTTGGTGGTAGTGTCTTCCGTCCAGATTGCCATCTGTGGTCCAGTAGGGGCTAGGGACTACTGGATCAGCAGATGTCCCCGGGGTTGCAGATTCCACGTCCCCCTCAGTGTGTCTCCCTTTGCGGCTCCAGGAGCTGGGGCAGCCGTAGGCTCAGGATTCTCCTCTCCTAGGGAGCTGAGAGTTCTCTTCATCAGGTCAATAGCTTTCTCTAGGATCCAGTCTGAGTACGGTGCCCAGCTTTCTCCCTCTTCATTTGCGTGCAGGGATTTCTCCATCTCCTGCTTCCATTCTGGTTTCTTGGTCCCCCGTCTCAGAGTCACCTTCCTTGATTCCTTTCCCCACTCATTTTTTTTTCAACGCCCATTGACCGGCGACGCTTGTGGTCCTGTGTTTCCACCACTTCTTCTCCTGAGGACTCTGACTTCTCGGATCCCAACATCTGGCAAGGTTCCAACTGGGTCAGCGGCTCTCTTTCCAGGGAGTTTCCCCCCTCTCTTGCTCCATTGTCTGACATGGTAAATTTTTGCAAAATCCCCCGGCAAGGGTCTCCCTTCCAGGTGGATTAATTTTGCAAGTCCTGTCTAATGTAATGTAACTTGGACCCCAAGTCCTGTCTAATGTAAGGACCCACCCCACTTTGCATCTTAAGAAGACAGAACTCTTGGAATAATTCTTCCAACAGGAATCCTTTATTAAGAGAAAATGATTGCAGGCGTTCTAGACAGGACTTGGGGTCCAAGCTCTCCAATTCAAGGTTTTAAGGGGTTCCCCAGTAGCCCCACCCAATCAACCCCCTCTTTCAGCGACAGTCTCAGGCATTACACTTCCACCCCCTTTTCATTACTGCCCGGCTGGATGGAGACTTCAAAGAAACTACATGAAAGGAAAATGGCCCCATTCTTATGGTTAGTTCTTTTGCAATACACACATTCAGTTCCTTAGAAGTATACTGAAGGAAGTGAGGGCCATAAAGCCCCTTTGTTCTCCCCCTTCTCTCCCTCTTATGGCAGAATCCAGAGAAGGCAGAATTAGGGTTTTCTATATTTGATAACTAGAGATGAAATATAATTGGATTCTGACAGTATGCATGTTTGTGTGTTAACCCTTTTCTTTATTTGCGCACACTTAGCTTGCACATAATAATCTAGGATAACCAGAAGTATGCCACATTTCAATTTTCTAAACTTGTTGATCTGAGGTTCCTAGTGAAATGGGCTAAGGGAATGTTTCCAGGATATCTTGCACTCTTCTGCACTTAAGGTTCTTGGACCTTCATATAGGAAGCAGCAGGACTGGTTTGATGAGAACAATGAAGAGATTAAGGCCTTACTTGCTGAAAAATACCATCTCTACTGTGCTCATCAAAATGACCCATCATCAGCTGCAAAGAAAAATGCTTTTATAAACACTCGCAGGATTGTACAGAGCAAGCTCCGCAAGATGCAAGACTCCTGGCTGAGTGCCAAAGCAGATGAAATTCAGAGGTTTGCTGATAGAGGCGATATCAAACAGTTCTATGAAGCCCTTAGATCCCTGTATGAACCTCAGCCCTTGGGAAGCTCTCCTTTACTGGATTAGAGTGGTGCAACTCTTATCACTGAGAAGACCCTGATTTTACAGCATTGGGCTGAGCACTTCCACTCTGTGTTAAACCGCCCATCCACCATCAATAATGAGGCGATTGACAGGATGTCCCGGGTGGATATCAGCTATAGCCTGGATGCCCTACCATCAGAGGCCATCAGTCAGTGTTCCAGTGGTAAGGCGCCAGGATCTGACACAATCCCAGCAGATGTCTATAAGGCTGGTCGTGCTGTGCTTGTTGAAAAACTTACCCAATTGTTCTGATCTTTTTGGAAACAAGGTTCCATACCCCAGGAACTGAAAGACGCGTCCATCGTGCACCTCTACAAGAGGAAAGGAAATCAACAAGTGTTGGAATATTCATGAGCAGGAAGAGTCATGTGGTAACACAGTGAAAGTGAAAAGTGCTACTGAGTCTGTGCAAAAATAGTATTGAGTTAGGAGCTGGATTTTCAGTCTCAGGTTTGTCTCTGTATCTCTCTGAAAGAAGTCTCCAATTGAGCTATGTTGCTGTAAAGAAGAACGTATGGTATTATAAATATTTTTATATGAATATAAAGAAGTTATTTTGAATCAGCTAAATGCAGTCAACTGTGAGAGCTTCTGATTTATTTTTCACCAATAGAGAAATTAAAATTCTCTAACAACAAGTCTGCGATAACTATAGAGGAATATCGCTTCTCTCCGTTGCAGGCAAGATCTTTGCATGAGTGTTGCTAAATTGCCTGATTGACCATCTGGAACAGGGTATACTACCTGAGACACAGTGTGGTTTCCACAAAGAGCGTGACACGGTGGACACGATCTTTGCAGCTCAACAGCTCCAGAAGAAATGTCAGGAGCAGAATCGTGAACTATACACAACCTTCGTGGATCTCACCAAGGCTTTTGACACAGTTAATCATGAAGGATTATGGCGCATTATGTCGAAGTTTGGGTGCCCTAACAGATTTTTTCTGATGGTACGGCAGTTCCATGATGGCAAGGTGGCTCCTGTTCTGAGTAATAGTGGAGCCTCAGAGGCCTTCCCTGTTACTAACAGCGTTAAGCAAGACTGCATGCTGGCACTAACATGTGGACTAACATGTGGGACCGCCGTGGAATAAGTCTTGCTACCAAGCTTAAAGTTTACCGGGCAGCAGTGTTAACTACCCTGATGTATGCTAGTGAGATCTGGACAATGTACAGGAGGCACATTAGGCAACTGAATACTTCCACATGACTTGCCTTCATAGAATTCTGAGGATCTGGTGGCAGGATAAGATACCAGACACAGATGTCCTCTCCAGAGCAGGCCTATCATCAGTTTACACTCTGTTGATGAAAGCCCAGATGCGTTGGGCAGGCCATGTTGTAAGGATGCCAGATCATTGCACCCCTAAACAGCTCTTCTATGGTGAGCTTTCTCAAGGAAAATGATTGCAGGGGGGACAAAAGCAGCAATACAAAGACACACTGAAAGCCTATCTCAAGTCCCTGGATATTAATGTCACCTCTTGGGAACTTCTGGCGCATGATCGACCGACATGGCGTACTCTGGTGTACCAGGGTTGCCAGACATATGAACACAGAAGGACTATCTTGGCACAAGAAAAGCGAGCACTCCGCAAAGCCAGAGCTGTAAATGCTGAAGTAACAGTGTCTACATTGCTTTGTTCAGTATGTGGCAGAACATTTCGTGCTAACATTGGTCTTATCAGCCACCTATGGACACATCGTTGATGGCCCATAATCCACAAGATGTCAAGGTCCTCATCGAACTCGATGGACAAATGAACTGTTAACCCTTTTCTTTATTTGTGCACACTTAGCTTGCACATGATAATCTAGGATAACCAGAAGTATGTCACATTTCAATTTTCCAAACTTGTTGATCTGAGGCTCCTAGTGAAATGCGCTAAGGGGCTTTTGAAGAGACAGAGGAATTCCAGATAAGGGATTCTTCCTTTCTGGGTAGCAAAAATGCAGCTAGTCCTCAACTCAGGACCACAATTGACCCCAAAATCTCTGTTGCTAAGTGAGACAAATGTTAAGTGAATTTTGCCCATTTTATGACTTTTCTTGCCACAGTTGCTAAGTGAATCACTGCAATTAATTAATTGGTAACCTGATTGTTGAGTGAATCTGGCTTCACCATTAGCTTTGCTTGTTTGAAGGTCAGAAACAAAGTCTGTGCCCTCGTTTTTATCAGATGTGGACAGAGGAAACATGAAGAAAAGTGAACTTTGGCTATGGCAAACATTGACCAAAGTGTCATTTTGCTGAGCTAGTAAAAACATGGCAATGATAGAGATTGCAAAATTTTATTTTATTCTTCCAATGAAAAGCTAAGGAAAAAGGAAATAAATACCCACCCCTTTACAGTTTGTTTTTAAAAGCCATGCTCAAGGGCAGCCAGAAAGCTTTCTAAACCACTGGAGGTTTTTTTTTAATTAAAAGTTTTAAAAATTTCACACAATATATATCCCCAATCCCTCAGTATGTGGCAGAACATTCCGTGCCAACATTGGTCTTATTAGCCACCTACGGACACATCATTGATGGCCCATAACCCACAAGATGTCAAGGTCCTCATCGAAATCAATGGACGAACAACCAACCAATGTTTGTGTTCTAACGCTTCCTTTCATTATCACACGTAGCTTGCACTCAATAATCTAGGATAATCAGGGACATGTCACTAGTATATTAATTTATCTATGTGATGGAACCAGACTCTGTGTGTATGATTTTGTGTGTGTGTGTGTTTTTTTGTGAGTGTGTGTGTTAACTCCTTCTTTTCCTTTTGCACACAATCTAGGATGACCAGGGATAGCTCTCTAGTGAACTATAACATTATGAAAACTGTGTGTGTGTGCATGTTCGTGTGCTCGCGCGCACACGCTCATGCATATGTGTATCCATGTGAGTGTGTGTAAACCCTTTTCTTTATTTATGCACACTTGCAAACTATAATCTAGGATAACTAGGGGTATGTCACTGGTGAACTAATTTATCTCTGTTATGCAATCAGATTCTGTGTGCATGTGTGTTTGTGTACATGTGTGTGTTAACTCCTTTTCCTTTTGCACACTTACCTTTCACATGACAATCTAGGACAGTGATGGCAAACCTCTTAGAGACCGAGTGCCCAAAAACTGGCCCCGTCCCCACTCCAACCCCTGCCTTGCCCCTGTTCCGCCCCATCTCCCACCCCACCTGTCTGCAGGGCCACTCACTGCCTCCAGGGCCTGCCACAGGTTGCCCAGACAGCCCAGCAGCACTATGGCGGTCACGCGCTCTGCCCGTGCCCTGCAGCATCAACTGTGCACAATGGGGTGTGAGGGCTGGAAGGACACGAACAGGACCTCTGACTTGCAGAAGGCAGAGGTTCGTTTTACGTAACAACGCAGGGCCCTGCATACGTCCAGTTTATGCCACTTTCTTTGCAGCCTATGGGATGGATTGGGGCAAAAATTGGGAAGTACCACTTCTTGGGTCCTATGAAACCAGGTGTTGACCTTCGGAATGAAGGATGGATCTAAGCGAAGGACCACCATGTCCTCATGAAAGGTGCACAGGTCATTCCTAACAGAAAGGGCAGCCAGCTCCAAAATATGTCTAGCTGACGTAACTGCAATCAGGAATGCCACTTTCAGTGAAAGGAGTCTTAAGGAACAAGACGTGATGGGTTCAAATGGCGTTGAAATTAGAGCTTGTAGAACCTGTGGCAGGTCCCAAAAGGGGTAGCGACGAACTTCTGGTGGTCTAGCATTCATTGCCCCCTTGAGAAAGGTGCAACTTGTGTATGGTTGCCAGAATCAGTGGGAGGGGAGGGAATAGGTACAGCAACTTCCTGGGCCACCTGCTGTGAAGTGTCCATTTCCTCTGCCCCTGGGGATGGGAATCTGGTGAAGTACCTGGGTAGATGGGAGTTGGTCGGGGAGGTAAACAGGTCCAACTGGGGCTGACCGAATCTGTCCGAGATCTCCCTGAATAGCTGGGTCCAAGCACCACTCTTAGTGGTCCACCGTAGATCTGCTCAGGGAATCTGCTTGTTGGTTCGCCTCCCCCGATATATGCTCTGCCTTGAGGGAGCCAAGATTTGCTTCTGCCCAACAGTTCAAACTGTGGGCTTCAAGCATAAGGAACTTGGATCGGTCCCTTCCTGCCTGTTTACATGTGCCTTTGCCGCCATGCTGTCTGTTAATACTAGGACATGTTGTCCTGCTACCATGGTGGAGAAGGGCGAGATGAATGGCCCTGAATTCTAGCCAGTTTATACTGTGGCCAAGATCGAATGGGACCATCGATCCTGGGCCAATTGCGACTGGAGGTGAACCCCCCAGCCAAATAAACTGGCGTCTGTGGTCAAGGTGAGCCTGGCTGGCTCTTTGAAGAAGGATCCCTTGATCAGTGCCAGGGAGGTCCACCACAGAAGGGACAACAATGTCCAGTGTGGGACCCTTATTCTCCTGTTGGAAGAGCTCATATTCAGCTTCTGAAAGGGGAGAGGAATCACTGAAGCTCTCTGGAATGCAACTTGGCCCATGGAATGATCCCCATATAGGAGACCATCTTCCCCAGCAACTGTGACAGCTGGACTAAAGGAACTACTCTCTCCCTTCGAACCCGGCATATGAGGGTCCGGATGCTGTCCCGGCGTTCCTGGGAAAGGAAGACCTCACAAAGATTTGAGTCTATGACTCAAAGGGGGCGATTTGCAGGGACCATGTGGCTCTTTTGGAAGTTCATGGAGAATCCGTGAACCTGAAGAGTCCTGATGGTGAGTGCCAGGTCCGACTGGGCCGAGCAGAAGGAGTGGGACTGGATAAGGATATTGTCCAGATAGCATTGAACGTGCACAGGAATCATTCTCAGATGGGCAGATACTACCGCTAAGATCTTCGTGAACACCCGTGCGGCCGAGGAAAGGCCAAACGGGAGTGCTTTGTACTGAAAATGCCGGTGCGCGTAACAAAACCAGAGAAATTTGCGGTGCTCGGGAAGGATCGGAATGTGTACATAAGCTTCCGTTATGACCAAACTATCATTTTTGCTGAGCTAGTAAAAACATGGCAATAATAAGAGATTGCAAAAAAAAAAAAAAATCCAATGGCAAGCTAAGGAAAAAGGAAATAAATACCCACCTTGTTATGTCCTGAGAGTAATGAAGAGTGAGGAGGCTCATCTTGAACACAATAGTCTTTATTAGTAACAGCTTTTCTCCAGCAGGATGGCTGTAGAGTCCACTGGATGTGTTTCATGACAGCCTTCCTGCCCGACAGACTAGGTCAAACTTTTGGCCACACCCCTCCTTTGGGCGTGACTCCAGTTTTGACTTAGTCTCAAGCCCGTTAACAGCAAAGAATTTAGCTCCTGACATAACTGCAAAATTAGAGATAAAATCCTCTTCTCTCTCTGCCAAATTGCAAAATTGGCCAAAGAATTCACAGGGAGTCGATCTCAACTTCTGGCTCGGAGCTCTGAGCCGCCCGACAGATCTCCGTTCCCTGAGGGCTTTTTTCCGCAGAGTGGTGAGAGTATCCCACGAAAGTACTAACGACAGGCCACAGTTACTTAACAATGGGCCTTAGTTGCGGGGAACAGCCGGAGTTGTTGGGAGCGCTTGCCGCGCTCCTCTTTCTGATCAGCTGAGGCGCGCAAGGCTCCGAGGCCCGAACAGCCGTTAGAGCCGCAGTTCTCCAGAGGGCAATACAGGGAGGCAAAAGATCTCCAAATAACTTCAGAAACACCCCCCTCCTTGGGTTTTTGGCTGCATTGTTTAGCCCGCGGCAACCCAGAGTCGCTAGGGAAAGCCGCGCTGTCCGGGGGGGCCCAACGCGTAGATTCACGCCTTTTCTGACCACTCCACTATTTACCTCAGCCGGCAGAGCTCCCGTTGGGGCAAAAATCGCCATTTTGAGCCTCGTGGTTCTTTTGGCAGTTATCAGTTGGAAGGCGTGGCCTTCAGTTCAGAAGCCATTTTGGGTGTACTTGCTGAAACCTCCATTTTAGGTGAGTCATCCACTCGGAGGTTTTTCCAACAGTTTATATATTTTACAATATAATTTAAAAAAAAGAAAGAAAGAAAGAAAGAAGGAGAGAGAGGGGTAGAGAAGGAATGTGAGAGATACCTTATCGTTACACCCTGTGGTCTGTTTTAACAGCCACATATTGGGGAAAAATATTCATTACTCCAACAAGTTATCCTTATAATAAGCCTGGGTACATTGCATCCATTGCACTTGGTGGAGGAGAGGGAGAAAAATTTGAATTTGTTCCAGTGTTCCAGTGTTCCTTAGTGTGACCTTTAGTCACTGCCCTACAGGATCCTTCCTTTCAAAAGGAACCTGTCTGTCCAGCCATTGTTTCTATGCAGAATAAGGCTTGCAGGCCTCAATTATCTGCAACTGATCTGCGTGCAGTTTTTTTTCCCCACTCCAGGTATTGCCTACTCGGGGTACCTGGCCACAATGGCAGACAATGTCTCGCATTCAGCTATACAGGGTCCCCAACTGCCCCTCCCAACAACAACAAAAGCACAGATCCACAGAATCTCATGTGGGGGGGAAGAAGAAGGCCAAAACAAAGCACATTACCCAGAGGGGACCCTCCAAAACAGCTGAGCGAGAGGCCTCGAGGAGACATTTGGCGCTAGAAAGACAATTCTCCAGGGCCCAGAGAATCAGATCCAAAGAGGCAAACATGGTTTCCCCTGCCCCATTGGAGGCCCCTATACCAGAACCTACTTCCCAGGAAGTCCTTCGAACTTGGTCTCCTCTGGGGGAAACCGAACAGATGGATTCCTCCCACTCCTCTTCACCAGCATCCTCCCCAGCCCATACACCCACTGTAGCTGCGTCTAATAACAGAGCTCAGGGGGACATATGGTCTGCCCAATTTCAGGCATTCATGTAGGATGCCTTTTCCCAGTTTATGGCCTCTAAAGGACAAGTAGCCTTTCAACCATCCCTTAAGGGATGAAACAAGGCTCCAGCTACAAATATTTCTGAGACCTCCTCTCAAATAGGAGAGGGGGAATCAATAGACCTGGACATGACTGACATGCCCCTTTCGGAGGATGAGGGGACCACTCCTGAGCAGACAACAAACTCTGGCCTCTTTGATCCAGCTCTTCTCAAATCACTTTTAATTAAGGCAGTTTCTACAGTCAATCTGACCTCTGTTCAGGAGGAAAATCCTTCCACAAGTAAGGAGGCGAACCCCCTTTTTGCCAAAAAAAGTAGCACAGGACAAGTACATCCCTTGTCCCGAGGTTTTCTGCACCTCTGTAGAGGAGCAATGGTTTTCCCTAGCAACACCACCTACACCTAACAGCGTGGAGAGGAATTTATTCAATGTGGCTCCTTCCTTTTCCAACATGCTAGATGTCCCCACAGTAGATAATCCCCTAATTTCATTATTCTCCACTTCTGCAATTCCAGGAGACATGGCGGAGGCCTTAAAACCAGAAGACAAGAAATTCGAGCACTCCCTCCATCGCTCCCACATGGCCGCAGCCTGGGCGGCCAAGGCGGCAACTTCCTTGTCATTCTTCGCCAGGGCCTGTATTATGTGGCTTCGCAAGCTGCAAACCACTGTACCTCCTGATCAGGTCAGAACTCACCAAACTTTGGCCAAAATACTGGCTGCCTCACAATTTATGGCTGACGCCTCACTTCACACAACCAAGTATGCAGCAAGGTCAATTGCTGCCACGGTAGCCTCTCGCAGACTACTGTGGCTCAAAAATTGGAAAACAGACCTAAAAGCCAAGTGGCGTCTATCAACCTCCAAGTACTGTGGGTCACTCTTGTTTGGATCCATTTTGGATCCACATGTAAGTGAAAGCAGGGACAAAAGAAAGATTCTAGTCCACCCATCAAAGAAACTAGATAGGAGAGGCACTCAAGAATTCCGGAGACAAGGTTTCCGTCCAGGAAACTCCTGGGACTGGAGACAGCCCTTTCGATCAGGGCAATCCTGGGACTGGTCTAGAGGCTCACGATCTTTCTATTCGAGACAGGATCGTTCCCAGGATCGCCCAAACACGGGAGCCAGAGGCCAATTCCAATCCAGGCGTCCCTTCAGGGAATCGGGACCCTTTAAATGTTCCAAGTGACGCCAGGCAAGACTCTCCCATAGGGGGTCAGTTAGGGAACTTCATCGGGGTCTGGGAGCAGACCACCACTGACGCCTGGGTATTGGAAACAGTCAGACATGGCCTCACCTTAGAGTTTTACTCTCCCCCACCAAACCGCTTCATCAGGTGCCCCATTTCCAGAAAGACATCCAAAGCAAGGTTGGTAACCTCGGCCATTGCACACCTTTTGTCAATTCAGGCCATAGAAAGGGTACCAAAGGAAGAGGAAAGGAAAGGATTCTGCTCCATCCTCTTTGTGATCCCAAAGACATCAGGAGGATGGAGGGCGATACTGGACCTAAAGCAGCAGTTCTCAACCTATGGGTCGCGACCCCATTTGGGGTCGATCGACCATTTCACGGGGGTCGCCAAACCCCGCTGTCCGCCATTATTTTCCCTTTTCTAACTGTTCTACTTCCTTATTTGGCTATATAGAAAGTGCCGTTCCTGCCTCCCTCCTCCTTGCGCATGCGCAGCTTTTTTCTATTTAAAGTTAGGAAGTTTCGGTTTCGGAACACGTGGAGGAAAGCAATACAGAGGACAAGCAAGAGAGAGCAAACAGTGGAAAGCAAGAGAGAAAACAACTCAAAACAGTAAGTTTCCTCTCTGGCCTGCCGCTGAGCTTCCTCTGCTTGGCAGAGGAATATATGTACCGTATTTTCCGGCGTATACGGGTACTCTCTAATTATTTCAGTGGAGTTTAAGTTTGTAGTTCGTTTTGTTAAAGTTAAATAAATGAATCAAAAATTCTTGCATACTTATCTCTCTAAGTCGTCAAGGATCGCAAAGCAACATGAGCCCCAAATTACTTTTGTGCATCAATTTCTCACTATTTCCCATTGTGCCAAGGCAAGGTTTTTTGTTTTTTTTTTCATTGTATCATAGAAATCCCCTCATTTTCCCTGCTGCCCAGCCGCTTCTCTCTTTGTTCCGGCCTCTCCCCTCGTCGCCTGCTGCGCTCTCCAGACTACTGTTTTGGGCTCATCTCGCCACCACCCCCTCCCTCACGTCTGAGCGCCACCTCCGCCTCCGGAGCCGACCCTCCCCTCCGCCCGCTGCCCTGGTCAAGTCCCTTCGTGCGCTCCACTCACCACTTGCTTCTCTCCATTCAGCGCTCTTTGCACTCTGCTCCTTGTAGCCACCGACGCCGCCTCCTCGCCATGTCCCAGCGCGGTTCTCCTACTGGCGCACGCTCCACTCCCCGCTCGGCTTTAGGCGCCCTCCATCCCCGAGGCGCACGCCAAACGCATCACAAGGATCGAGTCTCTCGAGCTCGACCTACCAGCAGGAGCGCCGTGCTGGGACATGGCGAGGCGGCGGCGGCTACGAGGAGCAGAGCGCAAACAGCGCTGAATGGAGAGAAACACTTCTCTCCATTCACCACTGTTTGCGCTCTGCTCCTCGTGGCCACCGCCGCCACCTCCTCGCCATGTCCCAGCGCGGCGCTCCTGCTGGCGCATGCTCCACTCCCCGCTCGGCTTTAGGCACCCTCCATCCCCGAGGCGCACGCCAAACGCACCAAAAGGATCGAGTCTCTCTCGGAGATGGAGGGCGCCTAAAGCCGAGTGGGGAGTGGAGCGTGCACCAGCAGGAGCGCCGCGCTGGTACATGGCGAGGAGGTGGCAGCGGTGGCCACGAGGAGCAGAGCGCAAACAGCCCTGAATGGAGAGAAGTGTTTCTCTCCATTCAGCGCTGTTTGCGCTCTGCTCCTCGTAGCCGCCGCTGCCTCCTCGCCAGGTCCCAGCGCGGCGCTCCTGCTGGCGCATGCTCCACTCCCCGCTTGGCTTTAGGCGCCCTTCATCCCCGAGGCGCACGCCAAACGCACCACAAGGATCGAGTCTCTCGAGCTTGACCTACCAGCAGGAGCGCTGCGCAGGGACCTGGTGAGGCGGCGGCGGCTATGAGGAGCAGAGCGCAAACAGCGCTGAATGGAGAGAAACACTTCTCTCCATTCAGCGCTGTTTGTGCTCTGCTCCTAGCTGCTGACTCCGCCTCCTCGCCATGTCCCTGCGCGGCGCTCCTGCTGGTAGGTCAAGCTCGAGAGACTCGATCCTTGTGGTGCGTTTGGCATGCGCCTCGGGGATGGAGGGCGCCTAAAGCCGGCCACGGAGTGAGGAAAGTGGGGTCGGATTGATCTGGAAGCTGAGGCAGGCAGGAGCCATGGAAGTGCAGTCGGTATCTGAGCCGTCGGTGGCAGCGGCGGCGGGGGCAGTGGCCCCGGGCACCAGTGCTCTCCCTTTGGAACCGGCAAAGGATACAGACCGCCAGCTGCATCTTCACCTCTGTGTCCTCAACCGAGCAGGATTACGTGGGCACCCTGTGCTTCCTGCAGTCAGTAAACACCGGGGCTCCGGAGGGTATGCCTGGACCCCAGAAAGGGGAGGGAGTCACTGGGGCAGGCGAAAGATTGCGTCAAGGAAGAGGAAGGGCAGCTGTGCATCTGCTGCGGCGATGGGACCCGCGGTGGCCACTTGGCGGCCATGCCCACTCGGTAGCCACGCCCACTCAGCAGCCACGCCCACTCAGTGGCCATGCCCACTCGGTAGCCACGCCCACTCAGTGGCCACACCCCACTCAGTGGCCACACCCACTCGGTGGCCATGTCCCTGGGGTCACCACAACATGGGGAACTGTATTATGGGGTCACGGCATTAGAAAGGTTGAGAACCACTGACCTAAAGGGTCTAAATTATTATGTAACCTACAGGAGGTTCAAAATGCAGTCCCTAAAGTCCATCCTAGCCAGTATCAGGAAGGGAGACCTCCTATCCTCAATAGACCTCACAGAGGCGTATTTGCATATTCCTATCCATCCCAAATACCGCAAATTCCTCAGATTTACCTACGCCCAACGGCATTACCAGTACAGGGCCCTACCTTTCGGACTCTCCTCAGCCCCAAGGGTATTTACCAAGATTCTAGCAGTCATAGCGGCCCATCTCAGGTTGATGCCGGTGCGTGTACAGTTTTATCTAGACGACATTTTGATTCAATCCAGCTCACATGAGCAAGCAAAATTGGATGTTCAGACCACAATCCGCACCCTGCAGGATCACGGATTCTCAGTCAATTTCAAAAAGAGCCATCTCACTCCCACAAGAAAGCTTCAGCATCTGGGAGTGGTAATAGATTCATCCCATTGCAGGGTATATCTTTCCCAGGAGCGTCGAATCAGTATCTCGAAACTGGTCCATCAGGTTCAGAGAGACAAGAGAGTGCCTATGGCACAGCTCTCGAAACTCCTGGGGAAAATGATATCTTGCATGGGCATTGTTCCATGGGCAAGACTCCACTCAAGGGAGTTGCAGTGGTTCCTCCTCCCTTATCAGAGAAGGAATCTCAGTACCTCCAGCAGGAGGGTCTTGGTACCAACTCTCTTACTGAGGTCCCTAAATTGGTGGATATCACCCACAATGCTCAGGGGAAACATATTCAGGGAGTCGACCCGGGTCACTCTCACGACAGATGCGAGTCTATTCGGATGGGGAGCCCATCTGGGAACTCAGCTAGCTCAGGGCCAGTGGAAACAATTGGATCTCACCCACAGCATCAATTGGCTGGAATTTCGGGCCATACACCTGGCTCTCCGTCAATTCTCCCACCTAGTAGCGGGAAGACACGTTCTCATTCTAACTGATAATGTGGCAGCAAAAGCCCATGTCAACAAGGAGGAAGGAACACGATCCATGGAACTGATGCAGGAAGCATCAGCCCTAGCTCGGTGGGCAGAAGCAAATTTGGGTTCCATCAGAACGGAACACATTTCAGGGGAGGCAAATCTCCAGGCAGACTCCCTGAGCAGAGCCAAGGTGGACCACTTGGAATGGCATCTGGATCCAGCTCTGTTCAAGGAGATCTCTCGGAGGTTCGGGCGACCGCACCTGGACCTATTTGCCACCCCGAAGAACACACAACTACCCAGGTTCTTCTCCAGATTCCCGACTCAGGGATCGGAGGGAACGGATGCTCTCAGGTGTCGGTGGCCGGCGCAACCCCTGTACGCCTTTCCACCACTCCCATTGATACCGGCAACTATACGCAAGTTGATCCTGGAAGGTGCAGAAGTAGTCTTGATTGCTCCACATTGGCCACGGCATCCGTGGTTTGCCGACCTTGTGGATCTCTCAATATCACCCCCGTGGAGGATTCCCCCGGACCGAGTAATACTCAGTCAGGGCAAACTGTTACATCCAGACCCCCAGGGGCTGCAACTAGCCGCTTGGCATTTGAGCGGCAAAGTCTAGCCATGCAATCCTACTCCTCTGGGGTGATATCGATCATTCAAGCATCAAGGCGTCCTTCGACAAACAGGATCTATGATGCTACATGGAAAGGATTCTCCAGGTGGTGCTCTCTACATCACCTGAATCCACTCTCGGTGACTATTCCGAATATCTTAGACTACCTGTTAGATGGACTTAATAAAGGCCTATCAGTCAACACCATTCGTAGACAGGTAGCGGCCCTCTCAACGGTACTTTCCTGTGACAATTCAACTTCTCTGTCGCAACATCCGGCGATTAGTGCCTTTCTAAAAGGAGCAGTCAATACCAAACCTCCTGTGATACATAGGTATCCTTCTTGGAATTTACCTAAGGTTCTTCAAGCCTTGACATCAGTCTCATTTGAGCCTCTTGACTCATGCTTTCTACACCATCTATCCTTAAAGGTAGCATTTCTAGTTGCTATCAGCTAGAAGAATCTCAGAATTAGCAGCATTATCAGTCAGGAAAGATCTCTGTACCTTCTTCAAGGACAAGGTGGTCCTTAGACCGGACCCTGCATTCATTCCAAAGGTAAACAGCATCTTCCACAGATCTCAGGAACTAATTCTTCCTGATTTCTGTCCAAATCCCAAACACAGGCTAGTACATAGATGGCACAAACTAGACGTGCATAGAGCTCTCTGTTACTACGTAAAGCGCACTTCGTCTTTCCGTAAGTCGGAAGCTCTTTTTGTTTCCTTCCAACCATCAACTATGGGGAAGAAAGTTTCATCTTCAACCATAGGTAGGTGGATTAGAACTTGTATAGCCCAAGCCTATGTCTCTCAGGCAATTCCAGTGCCTCCACACGTGACTGCTCATTCAACACGCAGCACCGCCACTTCGGCAGCGTGGTCCACACAAGCCTCGGTGGAAGAGATTTGTAAGGCCGCAACTTGGTCTTCTCCCTCCGTTTTCGTTAAACATTACCGTTTAGACTCCTTTGCGGCAGCTGATGCTACCTTTGGTAGAAGAGTGCTATAGCAGGTTGTCTCTGCTCAGGATCCAGTGGCCTAGACACTCCCTCCCAGGGGGACATGAGGGCTTTGGTATGTCCCATCCAGTGGACTCTACAGCCATCCTGCTGGAGAAGGGGCGTTGTCTTACCTGAACGCCTTTTCTCAGCAGGATGATGTAGAGTCCACCCCCCCCCATATAGAGGGTCTAGGCAGATGTCTAACGAGGAGCTACTATATAGAATTCAACAAACAACTCTCGTCTCAGTCAAAACTGGAGTCACGCCCAAAGGAGGGGTGTGGCCAAAAGTTTGACCTAGTCTGTCGGGCGGGAAGGCTGTCATGAAACCCATCCAGTGGACTCTACATCATCCTGCTGAGAAAAGGCGTTCAGGTAAGAAAACGCCCCTTTCCAATCTGGCAATCTACGAGGGATGCAGCCGCTCTTAACAACCCAGAGACCCGGACATAATGGCAACAATTACCGAGTGCTTTCGCGCCTTGCGCATGCGCACAAGGCTGGTGTCGCTCAGTCTGATCCCGGGCAGTTTTTGCAATTGCCCACGACCTTCAACGTCCCGAGCCTGCTTTTGCAGACTCAGGACACAACACGCCCCCAGAAGGAACATGCCTATACAATCTCACACGATGTTTCTAGTGAGAGTGTTATGCACTCCATTAATCAAATGCATTGAGTGTGGGATACCCAATGTTGAATTGGGCAACGCCCCATCGTTTTGGGAATACATGTATCAGAAACCAAAAAAAAAATAATAATACAATACTGCCCGGTTATTTTTTGGGCCCCTCTACGCAGTCACCCTGGAACTGGACTGCAGGTTAACATATTCCCTCAGGTATTTGGATGGGCGTTTGGTCCGTTGCGACCTTCTCGGACTTGGCAAGGGTGCTGGGTCCACCTGTTCACCTGCCAGGCCAGGTGAGCCCGTACATTGCTGCCCTTCAACCATAGATGTCCCTGGAGCTGTTGCCTGGCCTGCCTGCTCGCCTACCAGGCCCCGCAGGCCAGGACTTTATTGCCTCACATACCTGGTCAACCTGCCCATCAGCTGGCTGGCCGGACATGCTACATCCAAGCCAGCATACCTTGGAGGAGTGGTAGTCCCCAGGTCCACAATGGACCTTCCTTGGGAGCACTGTCCCTCGGACCCAAGGCCAGCCGATTCTGGGTGCTGGGTATCGGAGTTATCCCAGTGCTCTGGAGCTTTCCCACTCATGCCTGAGGTGCCGGAGTCAGGAGTCACCTCCCTGGCCACCCCTTTTCCTGTGGACCTCCTTCTTGGAGCAATTGTGGAGTCATACTCTCACCCTTGCTGGAAACCCTGTTCACTGTTCCTTTGTGAGATGTTAGGGTACCCCCGGTCAATCTTCCTGTCTGGAGTGTTATCTGTTGAAATTGAATAATGTGGATACCCCCGGTGTGACTCCCTGTCTGGAGTACTTGTGGATGAGTGGGGTAACCCCCTGTCCCCTGAGTTCCCATACTGCATATTAACCCCCCCTCCCCCCCAGAGCAGAGCCAGGAGCAGAAGGGTGAGAGTCAGTCTCCAACGCAGCTGATCTATGTGCCTGCGAATGACACAGTCGTCTTCCAGTGTCACTTCCTAAGACAACGGCCCAGAGGCCTTGCAGACCACAGCTGTCACTCTGAGATGACCAGGCCCATAGTTACGTGCCCAGACCGGATCACCCACTTGGAGTCCCCTAGTTGCCTGCAGTTGTGACACTTGTGAAGCCACCCAGTCAGGGTGCAACCTGTCCAGCTTAGTGACAAGGCAGCAGCCCCAACGGAGTTCAGTAGGGCTCTTCCCCATGGCAGTGCATGGTGTGGTGCGGTGTGTGAGAAGGAAATCTGCTAACCTGTGGTGCCAGTTACCATAAGTCAGTTTCTTGAGGGCATCTTTGGTAGTGCGCACCATTCTCTCAGCCATTCCGTTGGAGGACGGGTGGAAAGGAGCCGAAATCGCATGCCGGATCATGTTGGCTTGCAGGAAAGCCTGGAACTCAGAAGAAGTAAATTGGGGACCATTGTCTGAAACCAGCACATCTGGAAGGCTGTGTGATGCAAAAATGCCTCTCAACACCTCGATGGTCCTGGCAGTAGTGGTGGAGGAAACAGGAACAACCTTTAGCCATTTGGAATGGCTGTCAACAACAATGAGGAAGAATTGCCCCTGAAAGGGCCCAGCATAATCAATATGCACCCTGGACTGTGGAAATAGAGTTTCCTCCCACCTGTGCACTGGGGCCTGAGGCATTTCAGGCTGAGACTGTTGACACGCTTGGTACCCGTGAACCTGGGCCTCAATGGCTTTATCGTCCAGGCTACCAAAGATGGCTGTGCGCAAGCGCTTTCATCCTTACTATACCAGGATGTCCCTATGCAGAGAGCACAAGATTCTAGGCCTTAATGAGGTAGGGTTCACAACCCTGCTACCCCATAATAGGCAACCCTTGAAAGTGAAAAACTCATGCTTCTTTTTCCAGAAACTCTGAAACACAGTATTAGGGCATTTGTCAGCCCACCCTGACAGCACCCATGACAGCATGCATGTAAGCGTGTGATCAGTGGCGGTTTCTGCAGCCACATCCCTAGCATTGAGGGGACACTCTGGTAATTCCTGAATGGACAGAATATGAATGGCTGGAGCAGAATCAGGCTCCAATTGCTGCAGGGGCAACCTACTCAGGCCATCAGCATGACCCATATCCTTACCAGGTTTGTGAATTAAAGTAAAGTCATATGCTGACAGAAAAATGGACCATCTCAGCATACGAGGAGAAATGATATGTGAGGTCTGTTTGCTTGTTGTAAACAACTCCAGGAGGGGCTTATGGTCAGTATAGACTGTAAATTTGCAGCCATATAAGAAATCATGAAATTTCTTAATGCCGGCCACTATGGCTAAAGCCTCTGTCAATCTGAGCATAATTGCACTCAGCAGAAGACAGGGTCCTGGAATAATAGGCCACAGGGACCTGCATCCCATCAGCCATCAGGTGGCTTAGTACTGCTCCCACCCTGTAAGGAGAGGCATCGCAGGCAATGCAAACAGGCAGTTGCTCATTGAAATGAGCTAAAACAGCATTAGACGTGAGCAAGGCCTTAACCTCCTTGAAGCTTTTGTCATGGACCTTAGTCCACTGCCAAGGAGCCTGCTTGCCCAAGAGCCTGTGTAATGGCTGTGCCACAGCAGCCTTGTGAGGTAGGAAAGCATGGTAAAACTTTAAAAGGCCCAAGAAAGCTTGTAGTTCACCCTTGGATTTAGGGCTTGGGTCCTTTTGTATGGCATGCAATTTATCTTCAGTGGGGTGAATTCCCTGAGCATCTATTCTGAATCCTAAGAAGTCAGTAGAATTGACTCCTATTTTTCATTTTTCCTTTTTAAGTTTAAGGCCTGCTTTTCTGAAGCAGAGCAATACAGCCCTTAATCTCTCAGCTAAATTTTGTGCTGACTCCCCAGCAATGAGGACATCATCAAAGTATGGGCAGACCCCAGGAATACCTTGAAGCGTGCTTTCCATGATGCTTTGGAATATGCCAGGGACTACGTTTACCCCAAATTGCAGTCTCTTGACTTTGAATGCCCCTCTGTGGGTTACAATAGTTTGGGCCTCTGCAGCTCCATCATCATCAGGCAGTTGTTGGTAGGCCTATGCCAGGTCAAGCTTTGCAAAGATGCGGCCCCCCTTAAGGAGGCCAGAATGTGACTTACCACAGGAACTGGATAAGCATGCTGTTGTAATCCCTTATTTAGTGTGCACTTGTAATCTGCACAAATACGTATATCCCCATTAGCCTTTAGAGGCGTTATTATGGGGGTTTCCCATGGGCTTGAATCTACAGGTTCTAAAATGCCTTTCTGGAGCAATTTGTCCAGTTCAGCATCTACCCTGGCCTTGAGGGCGAAAGGAACCCTCCTTGGCTTAACCCTGATGGCCGTGATGGTTGGGTCTAACCGTAGCGAGACTGGAGGCCCCTTGAAGGATCCCAGCTCTGGACTGAACACATCTGCAAACTCCCTGCAGACTTCTGCTAGGCTCTGCGTTTGCAAATTGTGCAGCCCCGTGACCTGGATTTCCAGGGCCTCGAACCAATCGAGTCTGAAAAGGCTCATGCGTTCCCCCCCCCACACAACCAACATGTCTAGAGGACCTTCAAAATCCTTGTGCTGTACATTAAGGGTGGCCTCCCCCTTAATACACACCTTAGAATTCTGAAAATCTGTAAGTATTATATTGGATGGTCTTAATTTGGCTCAAAGGCCACTGCTGTTGCAGATTTTTCTAAATGTGTTGCTAGAAATAATAGAGAGAGCGGACCCAGTGTCCAACTCCATGGCTATAGGTACCCCTTGCAACCGTACCTTAAGGGATAGTTTCTTCTTTAATGGCTTATGTGTGCCTGTCATAAAAATACTCCTGCGTGATGCCCACCCTATTTTGGCTAGGGACCCTGGTACCTTTCAGACGCAATTCTTCCTGAAGTTGTACCTTCTGGTGGCTCAAACAGACGGCTGCAATGTGGCCTCGCTTTCCACACACTCTGCATATGGTGGAATGGAACCTGCACTCAGCTCTCTTGTGGCTTCCTCCACACCTGAAGCATTTGATGGCTGCAGTGGCCTTGTCCTGATGCTCCTTCTGCTTCCTTCCCATTGGCAAGTAAAGTCTATTCACCTCATCTTCAGGATCCACATTTGATCTGTCTTGGATGGCTTCCTGATGGACAGTTGCTGTCTCAGGAAAGCTGTTGGTGGGCCGTAGAGACTTTACAGCTCCTCCAGCTGCTTCTTCAGCCATCACCTCTCTCAGGACATCTTGGAAGGAGACATCCTCTCTGGCAAAAATCTTCTGCTGCAAATCTCTGTTCCTTAACCCGCACACAAAGAGATCTCGCAGCCTCTTTTCCAAATCCTTGAACTCACCTGGCTTGGCTGCTGTCCTTAAAGCTGCAATAAAGTCTTTAGCAGATTCACCTGCCCTCTGGTCCTTTGCTCAAATGTATGTCTCCATGCAATCACAGACAATTTGGGCTGAAAATGTTCCTTTAGTAATTTCTTCAAGTCAGTAAATGTGACTGCCTCCAGAGGTGCATGGGACACCAGATTTTCTGCTATTTCAAATGCTTCCTGACCACAAACCCACAACAGAGTTGCAGCCTTCAAGCCATCTTCCCTTATCTGGTTCACTCTAAAATAATTCTCTATCCTTGCAACATAAGAGTCCCATTTTTCTGGGTGGGAAATATCGAACTCAGAAATGCGACCAATCTTCGCCATTCTGCTGTTACAGACTTCCCTCTCACTCCTCTACCTTCCTATTGGGGGAGGGGAAGGGTCTTTCAGCCGAGCTTACCCTCCAGCGACGCTGTACTGGCAGGCTTGAGATGCTGATTCCAACGCCGGCTTCCCCTTCTTCAGGACTTCAAGGTGAGTCTTTGCAGGATCCTACCTTCATCACCAATGTTAAGTCCTGAGAGTAATAAAGAATGAGGAGGCTCATCTTCAACCCCATAGTCTTTATTAGTAACAGCTTTTTCCAATCTGGCAATCTACGAGGCAGGCAGCCTCTCTTAACAACCCAGAGACCCGGACATAATGGCAACAATTACCAAGTGCTTTTGCACCTTGCGCATGCGCGCAAGGCCGGCGTCACTCAGTCTGGTCCCAGGCAGCTTTTGCAATTGCCCAGGACCTTGCAATGTCCCGAGCCTGCTTTTGCAGGCTCAGGACACAACACACCCCTTTACAGTTTGTTTTTAAAAGCCATGCTCAAGGGCAGCCAGAAACCTTTCTAAATCACTGGAGGTTTTTTAAGAAGAGATTGGACAGCCATTTGTCCAGAGTGGAACAGGGATTCCTGCTTGAGCAGTGGGTTGGACTAGATCAAGGCTTTTCAATCAGTGGTACAGGCACCACCAGTGGTACATTGGCACCTGGCAGGTGGTACGCGACCATCCTAGAAAAGTAGTAGCGTGAGAGGGGAATGAGCTGAACCGGTGGTAGCACCTCACAAGCCTGAGCAAGAGATGGCTGGAGTTGCAGGGCTGTCAGGGCTCAGTGGAAGTGCCAGGATCAGTGCCAGGTTCCAGCTGGAGCTTGGCGCTGATCCTGGTTCTTCTGCTGAGCCCAGAAGTGCTGATCGGCTGGAATGTTGCAACATCTCCAGGGTCTTGTGATTTACATTCAGTTGCTTGGCAACTGATTCATATTTATGACAGCCACAGTGTCCCATGGTCATGTGAAGTGACCAAACCTACTGCAACCTCCCAGCAAACAGGGGGGAAGAAAAACCAAACACCCCCCCTACCCCACCCTACTGCCAAATCTCAACAGAAATGCTCACAACAATGAAAACCTCGGACAGGAGGAAGAGCGCAGCCGGGTGGGCGGGCAGGGGTCTTGCTCAGCTGTATGCCCACAGAGAGGGCTCTAAGTGCCACCTCTGTCACCCGTGCCATAGGTTCGCCACCACTGGGCTAAAATAACCAAGGATATCTCACCAGTGAACTGTTTATTTCTAGGTTATGGAAACAGTCTCTCTCTCTCTCTCTCTCTCTCTCTCTCTCTCTCTCTCTCTCTCTCTCTCTCTCTCTCTCTCTCTCTCTCTCTCTCTCTCTCTCTCTCTCTCATTCTCCCTTCCTTCCTTCCTTCCTTTTTGCACACTTAGCTTGCACTAAAAAATAATCCAGAAGCCTTCCTGAAATTAATCCTCCCAAATTGTTTTTCTTTCCTTCCTTTTTGTTTAATTTCAGCTTTCCAAACTTGCTATATTTTTAAGTGCATCCCGAGCCAGCATATTAATATACACAAACGGAGTTGTGTCTTTTGTTGATCTGAGGTTCCTAGTGAAATGGGCTAAGGGGCTTTTGAAGAGACAGAGGAATTCCAGATAAGGGATTCTTCCTTTGTGAATAGCAAAAATACAACTAGTCCTCAACTCAGGATCACAATTGACTCCAAAATCCAGTGGTGGGATTCAGCAGTTCGCACCACTTCGGCAGAACCTATAGCAATTTTTTTTGTTGCCCAGGCCCAGAATGGACTTCTGGAAGTGGCATGCACACAGAGAACTGGCTGTTCACATATTTGAATCCCACCACTGCCAAAATCTCTGTTGCTAAATGAGACAGATATTAAGTGAATTTTGCCCCATTTTATGACTTTTTTTGCCACGGTTGTTAAGTGAATCACTGCAGTTGATTAGTTGATTAGTTAAGTGAATCTGGCTCCACCTTTTTGTGTCTGAAGGTCACAAAAGGGGATCACATGGCCCCACGACACTGTGACTGTCATAAATACAAATCAGTTGCTGAATTTTGATCGCATGCAACGGTCGTATGAGAAATGGTCATAAGTTATGTTTTTCAGTGCCGTTGTAAACATGAAAGAACACTAAATAGAACTGTTGTAAGTCAAGGACTGCCTGTATCTATCACCTATCTTAATTCCAACTCTTCCTCAACAGAATCCCTGTCTGCTATAAGGAAATGCTTTGATAATAAACTGAAAATTATACCTACTGTGCCCTTGTTTTTATCAGATGTGGACAGAGGAAACATGAAGAAAAGTGAACTTTGGCTATGGCAAACATTGATCAAAGTGTCATTTTTGCTGAGCTAGTAAAAACATGGCAATGATAGAGATTGCCAAAAAAAAAAAAAAATTCCAATGAAAAGCTAAGTAAATAAAAAGGAAATAAATACCCACCCCTTTACAGTTTGTTTTTAAAAGCCATGCTCAAGGGCAGCCAGAAAGCTTTCTAAATCACTGGAGGTTTTTAAAGAAGAGATTGGACAGCCATTTGTCCAGAGTGGAATAGAGATTCCTGCTTGAGCAGTGGGTTGGACTAGATGACCCCCAAGGTCCCTTCCAGCTCTGTTATTCCAGCATTCTGTTTATGTGGTCGTTAGGAGATGAGCCTTATTTGAGGGGACAGAATCAAACCATCAGTTCTGGCTTTATACGGTTGTTAAGTGAATCCAGCTTCCCCATTGACTTTGCTTGTCAGAAGGTCACAAAAGAGGGATCACATGACCCCAGGGATGTTGCAACCACCATAAATATGAATCAGTTGTCAAATGTCCAAATTTTGATCACCTGATCCTGGGGTTGTTCCATTGTCATCAAAAATAGTCATAAGCTCCTTTTGTCTGTACTGTTGTAACTTTGAACGGTCACTAAACGAACATCTGTAAGCCAAGGACTACTAAAAGCACTGCTAAAAATGTGACTTACAACCAGGCCTCCCCCTTACGACCATCACAGCAACCCCACAGTCATGTGATCAAAATTGGGTCCTTTCCAACTGGCATGTATTTATGACTGTTGCTGAGTCCTGTGGGAAGAATCCAGAGAAAGAAATATTTTGGGAAATATTAAAGAGGCAGAATACTGTATATTCCGGCATATAAGGGGACTGGGCATATAAAACGACCCCCAACTTTTGAGAAGATTTTCAGGGTTTAGAAAGTCGTCTTATACGCCAGAAAATACAGTACAATATTGAATTTCTGTTTATAGATGAGCACAATAGGAGCTCCATTCCTTTGCTGCTAGAAAGCTTTGTCCTGTTAGTGCTTATTTCTGTAAAAAAAATAGGGCTGGCCACTAGGGGGCATATTGGTTTTAAATTCAGAGAACAGCTACCCATATATTCCTGCGTATAAGACAACCCCCAACTTTTGAGAAGATTTTCAGGGTTTAGAAAGTCGGAAATTCTCCGGAAAATACGGTATATTTCCCCAAAAGATTTTAAAGGAAGAAACCAACTGCCCCCCAAGTCTCTCTGCCCCAAACAGAAACCAGGTCTGCAGAAATGCAGATGTGATAATCTTGTCTGAAAGATTGGAGTCAGGAAACTGGGATTAAGAAGAAAGATCCCTAGAATCAAAAATTCCTCACATCAAAAATCCAACAGCCATCAGAATATGACCTTTGGGACATAATAGGATTAAACCACCACCATCAGAATATCAGAAAGGCACACTCAGACTCAGATCAAAGTTCATGCCACAGGAACAACTCCAAACAAAAGCTCAAGAAGGTATAACACCCACTCCCTACTACTTCATGTGCTCTTTTTTCTTCCAGAGCCATCTTTCTGTCTAGCTCTCTTCTTCAATAAACTGCAATCTTCTTTCTAAAGCAGTTACCATGTTGTTTATTCCCAGCTTGAACTGGACCCTGAAGGAGACTTTTCCTTCACAATTTGGCATGCCAGATAGGACTCCGAGCTAACTGAGCCGAGGTGGCGCAGCAGTTAGAGTGCAGTACTGCAGGCCACTTTAGCTGACTGTGTTCAGCAGGTCAGCAGTTCCAATCTCACCGGCTCAAGGTTGACTCAGCCTTCCATCCTTCCGAGGTAGGTAAAATGAGGACCCAGATTGTTGGGGGCAATGTAAATATATATATACATTGCTTACTGGTGTAGACCGCTTAGAGAGTGCTTGCACTTAAAGTGGTATATAAGTCTCATAAATAAATAAATAAATAAATCTCCAATGGACTATCTGATAAGCCCCATTTGTGGATGGGTTTCCCAGACCCTGGCCATGTGGAGTGAGGGTAGTAAAAGGGAGTTTTGAGTTTGAGCTCAAGGACTGCTTTGGAAAGAAGGTGGGTACCTCTAAATTTTACCTTTTAAAGCTCAGGGGAGCAAAGGAAATGTGTTATGTCTCTGTGTGAGAATGAGAAGACCCCTTTCCCAATCACAGTTGGATTTTGCTCCTTCCACTTTTCCTAACTGCAGAAAGGATCTTTTTAAATGATAGACCCTGGAATGCATAGGGGTTTGGCCAGAGCACAGGACCTTTTTTTCCTTTTTTTTATTGAAAAGTTTTATACAAATTTTTAATACAATACAGTATCCCCCCCACCTCCCCCCACCCTTACCCTCCCCCCTTACTTTCCAGAGCTGATTACAGGGTTAAAGAAGAAATAAACAAACAAATTCTAACTAAGCTTATCCAACTATACAAATAGTAAAATCCCTAAAATACTTTAACTCAAGTACAAAAGAAAAATTTCAAACAATAGCATAATTAACAATATAAATAATTCCCATTTTAAACTTTAAGTTATTCAAAAACTAAATAATACTTTCTAATCCCATATTTATTCTGTACAAAATTTATCCATCTTCTCCACACCGAGATGTATCTTTCTTGTGAATGATCCTTCAAATAAGCAGAAATTTTAGCCATTTCTGCTAAATTAGAAACTTTAAGCAACCATTCTTCTACAGTAGGCAAAGAATGTTTCTTCCAATATTATCCAACCAATAACCTTGCCGCTGTAATAAGATTCGACATTAAAATAGTTTCTTTAGCATCACAATCTACAATAATACCTAAGAATAATTGTGGTGAAAACTTTATCTTTCTATTAAAAATCTTCTGAATATTCCACCAAATATTAATCCAAAAGGCTTTTATGTTTTTACACGTCCACCAAATATGGTAATAAGTTGCATCCAAACATCCACATCTCCAACACTTAGGCTGTAAATTAGGATACATGAGAGACAATTTCTGTGGATCCAAATGCCACTTATAAAACATTTTATAAAAATTTATGAGCCTGAATAAACTTTACATTCCCAACCCAAATTGCCTCCCATGTATCTAATAAAATCGGCTCTTGAAAATTTTGAGCCCATTTTATCATACAATCTTTAACTAATTCCGTCTCTGAATCCAATTCCATTAAAACATTATAAACTCTCTTTATATGAGCTTGATTTTGATCTCTAATTTGTTTTATCAAATTCTGATCTTCCAAAGTAAAACCAACCTTTTGGTCTAAACTCCATCTATGTAACAATTGCCTATACTGAAACCAAGAGTAACAATATTTTCTTGCCTTAATTCATCTAGCGATTTTAATTGCCAATCCTTCTCTTCCAGTTTAAGCAATTGATTATAAGAAATTCTATCCAACTTCATGCCTCTTGATATCCCCTCTACTGTGTGTCCAGGAATCCCCCAAATTGGTATTTTATAATTTAATCTATAATAATATTTCTTCCAGACACGCGGTAGAGCAGTTCTTAAAATATGGTACTTAAAAGTCTATCTACCTTCTTATTATAAATTAAGTAAGCATGCCATCCATATAGTAAATCCTATCCCTCCAAAAAAAAGTATATTTTGATTTGTTAAATTAATCCAATCACTAATCAATGTTAAAGCCGCAGCATCATAATACAATTTCAAATTAGGCATCTTAAGTCCTCCTCTTTCACGTACATCCTGAATAATCTTAAGCTTAACTCTTGGTTTTTTCCCTGCCCAAATCAATTTATTGATACCCTTCTGCCATTCTTCTAAATTAACATCTTTTTTTTGACTTCCGGTGGTTTAGTGTCGGTGATGGCGGGTACTTTGTAGCCGTCCTCCTGGGAAAGCGTGAGAACCGCGGAGAACAGCAGGCACCAGCTGTTCCGCGGCTCAAAACCTCCCTCCCGGGCGAAGGGGGGGAGGGGAGTATCACCTGAATAGAGGTAGAGCCTCTTGAACCCCCCAGGAATTTTTCCTTGGGGGGTGAAAAGAGAGCTCCCTCGGAGTTCGGGTTGCCTCCGCCTCCCAGTTGTCTTTGTTCCTTCGGGAACAAAGCAAAATGCCGCTACCACCTCCACGCTTAAAGGGACCGGGTGAGTTATTTTTAAAAAAGCGGACAGAGTTGGATAAAGGATTTTTCTTATTGGATTTTACTTTGACTTTAGTTTGAAAGATTGACTTTTATTTCTTTTTCTCTTTTTTTTCGCTTTTTTTCTGCATGGAGAGTGAAAGTAAAATGGCGATTTGAAAGTTTTTTGGGGGGGAAAAGTGAGTGAAATGGAACGTTATGGATTAGAGGGTTTTTTTCTCTTTTTTTCTTTTTAAACTTTTTAAACTTTTTCTTAATGTGGATTTGTGTTTTGGGAAGATTTTTTTTCTTTGTTAAACTCTCCTTTGTTATTTTTTTTTCCCTTTCAAGGGAATTTTTATTTTTTATTTTTTTTTTCAAAGAAGGAGGAAAGAAGAAATAAGATTTTTTCTTTTTGAAAATGGCTTCAAAGAGGCAAGCAACTTCTACAGTACCTAAGGTGGCTTCTTCTCCTGCGATCCTACCGGTACAACAACCTAAAGCTACACCACTACCCTCTCCTCCTTTGCCAGCAATAATGGTACAAGATATGAAAGATATAATGGGAAATGCTGTAGCTCAAATCAGAGGGGAAATGAAGGAACTTTTAGATCAGAATAACATTCAAATCAGAGGGGAAATGAAGGAACTTTTAGAGCAGAATAATACTATCTTGAGGCAAGATATAGTTATGGCCTTAACAGGACTTGCTTCTGTGGTTGAGAAGTTGGATTCTAGAGTGGAAGAGGTGGCAGATAAGGTGGGTATTCTGGAAGACAAATTTGAAGGCATGGAAAAAAAGATGGAAATTTCACAAGATGACATTGTTATGTCTCAGTACAGAGAGATGGAGTATGCTTTAAGAATCAGAGGCCTGAAAGAAGACATGCAGCAAGACTTGAGAGAGATTGTGGTAAATGACTTTGCAGTTATTTTGAATAGAGAGAAAGAGGAAATACTCAGAGAAGTTGAAAAGATATTTAGAGTTAACTCCTGGGTTGCAAAGCAAAGAAATTTACCAAGAGATGTGGTGATTTATTTTGGGAAGAGATCTCTGCGCAATGAAATTATACAAGCTTTTTATAACAAGAGGTTTCAGAGTGCTGCTCAGGATGTCATTATTCTAAAGGAGATCCCATTCAAAATTTTAAGAAGGAGAAAAGAGTTTGCTTTCTTAGTTAATGAACTTAAAAAAAGATTGATGCCATTCAGATGGGAGATTCCAATGGGTATTGTTGTGAGTCATGCGGGGACGCGTTATAGACTTAATACAGTTTCTAAAGCAAAGGAGTTTTACAAGTCGGTCCTGGGAGCAGGCTCACCACCACCTATGATGCAGAAAGTCTTGGATGGTAAAGAGGTGGAACAGCAGTCTGAAGAAGTAGTATTGATGGAAGCTGGAAAGTTACAGGCGGAGTGGCTGCAACAAGCAGAGATCAAAGAGCAAAGAATGACTCGCGCAGCACATAGACATAAGGAAAAGGAACAACAGAAGAAAGAAGTTAAAGAAGTTCTTCAAGAAGTTGCTTCGGTGCCTGTGGGAGGAGCAAGACCCAAGAGCTCTGCAGCACATTCCTCAATGGCAGACCTTCAAGCAGTCTTCTCCAGGCTTCTGATTAAGGGAGATGGTAAAGCTCCTGACATGGAATGCTAATGACCTTAATTCCCCTCAAAAGAGAAAGAAAATTTTTCATTATTTAAAGCAACATAATAATGATATTATTTGCTTGCAGGAAACACATATTATATCTAAAGATCAAAAATATTTAGTCAATGCTCGTCTGGGATCTCATTTTGTATCTTCTGCTCCTGGGAAAAAAGGGGGAGTAGTTATTTATGTTAAGCAAAACTTATCAGCTTGTTTGGTAGAATCTGATCTTAAGGGAGATATGTTATGATTGAAGTTGGTTTGTATGGCAAGAAAGTACTTATAGTGGGATTGTATGCACCAAACCAACAACAGGAACAATTTTACAGACTGTTTACATCAAAAATTAATTTTGTTGGATTACAGATCTGTTATATTAATGGGAGATTGGAATGGTGTTTTAGATACACAAAGAAATAAAAAAGGATCCTCTATTTCTTTTAAACAGGCTAAACTACCTAAAGCTTTTTTTGATTTGAAAGAGGACTGGGAGCTACGAGATTATTGGCGTGAACATAACCTGGAGGAGAGAGATTTTACTTTCTTTTCAGATAGACATCAATCTTTCTCAAGAATTGATTTTTTTTTTGATTACGACGGATTTATATTTTAGGGTAAAGAATGTTAAATTTTTTCCCAGGACATTGACGGATCATAGTCCAGTTTGGATGGAACTGGTTGATGAAAAAGAGGAGAGGAGATCGTGGAGGATGAATGAAAATTTATTTAGACAGGAAAAGAATGTTCAAAAGTTAAAGGAGCAATTAAAGGATTATTTTGTTTTAAATATGCATAAGGGAACTTCAATGTCAATGGTCTGGGATGCAGGTAAAGCCTACATGCGGGGGATTTTGATACAAATGAACAATGTTCATAGACAGAAGCAGATGCAGAAACATAAGGAGTTGGAAGATGAGATTAAACTAAAAGAAAAAGTTTTGATTTTAAATCCCACAGATGAGAAGTTTAAGGAATCCATAAAATTGCTTAAATCACAATTTAATATGTTGATGGCTGATCAAACTGCAACTAATTTACTGTATATGAAACAAAACACATTTTGTAATGCTAATAAACCAGGGAGATGGTTGGCTTACCAACTGAGAAAGAGGCAGAGACAGAGAACTATAGATAAAATACATTATAATGGTAAATTGGTATATCAGAAGGAGTTGATTAAGAAATCTTTTTTAGATTATTACCAAAAATTATATATGAGTAGTAAAGTACAGGTTTTAGATATAGATAATTATTTAAATGAAGCTAACTTTCCTAAACTAACAGAAGATCAGAAACAAGAAATTAATGGTTTGATTACTAGTGAGGAAATTCAGACAGTAATTAAAGAATTAAAATTAGGTAAAGCACCGGGTACGGATGGTTTGACATCTATTTATTACAAAACATTGGTACAAGAGATGATTCAACCTTTAAGTGAACTTTTTAATAATATATTACAGGGTTCAGAGATTCCCCCATCATGGGGTAGAGCTTTTATATCTTTGATTTCAAAAGAAGATCAAGATCTCACTTTACCAAAGAATTATAGACCTATATCTCTTTTAAATGTAGACTACAAGATTTTTTCAAAAATTTTAGCTAACAGGCTTATGAGGGTTTTGCATCATGTAATACATATGGATCAAATGGGTTTTATAACTGGAAGGTACATGAAGCATAATGTTAGACAAATTATTAATTTATTAGAATATTTAGATAAAAACAATCAAGTTTCTGCAGGATTGATATTTATAGATGCTGAAAAAGCTTTTGACCAGCTGAATTGGCAATTTATGTTAAGATTAATTGAGAAAATGAATTTTGGAGAAAAAATTTTACAAGCTCTTGGTGTTATTTATCAAAAGCAAACGGCACAACTTATAGTTAATGGGGGTTTGTCAGAGGTGTTTGCAATAGAGAAGGGGACTAGACAGGGTTGTCCATTGTCGCCATTGCTGTTTGTTTTAACTTTGGAAATATTGTTGATTAAAATTCGAGAATCACAGCAAATAAAAGGAATAGAAGTTAATAAAAAAGAATATAAACTAAGGGCTTTCGCAGATGACTTGGTGGTTACCTTATCTCAACCTACTTACTCCGTAATAGAGCTATTACAATTGATACATCAGTATGGACAGGTTTCGGGCTTTAAAATTAATAACAATAAGACTAAAATACTGCCTAAAAATATGACTAATTTGAATAAGCAGACTTTGGTTAAGTTGACAGATTTTGAGGTTGTCAATAAGGTAAAATATTTGGGGGTTATTTTATCTGTTTCTAATGCAAAATTGTATAAAAATAACTATGAAAGGCTGTGGGTCAATATACAAAGAGATTTGGAAAACTGGGAGAAGTTGCAACTATCTCTTTTGGGAAGAATTGCGGCGATTAAAATGAATGTTTTGCCAAAGTTTCTCTTTTTATTTCAAATGATACCTATTTTAAAGAATGAAGTTAATTTAAATGAATGGCAGAAAGGTGTTAATAAATTTATTTGGGCAGGGAAAAAACCAAGAGTTAAACTTAAAATTATACAGGATATTCGTGAGAGAGTGGACTCAAGGTACCGAATTTGAAATTGTATTATGATGCTGTGGTTTTAACATTAATAAGTGATTGGGTTAATTTAACAAATGTAGAAATACTCCTCTTGGAGGGTTGGGATTTACTTTTTGGATGGCATGTCTATTTAATTTTTAATAAAAAGGTTGATAGGGTTTTTAAATCTCATAAGGATTTTTTTACTTCGGGTTTGGAGGAAATATTATAGAAGTGATTTTAAAATTCCACTATGGTCTATACCGGGGCATGCGATAGAAGGGATAAGGAGAGGAGTCAAGATGGATAGTGTTTCTTATGCACAACTACGTAGATGGGATAGTAAAAATTGGCAATTAAAATTTTTGGAAGATTTAATACAAGAAAATATTATTTACTCATGGTTTCATTATAGACAAATAGTGGAGAGGTGGAAGATAGATCGTAATGTGGGTTTGCTTAGAGAAGATGAGAATTTATTAAAACAAATAAAAGATCAAAGACGAACCCGTATTAAGAGAATCTATGGGGTGTTAGTAGAATTGGATTCAGAAGCAGAATTAGTCAAAGAATGTATGGTCAAATGGGCACAAAATTTTGATGAACCGGTTCTATTAGATACCTGGGAAATTATTTGGGTGAGGAATGTTAAATTTACACAAGCCCAAAATTTAAGGGAAAATTTTTACAAAATGTTTTATAGATGGCACCTTGATCCACAAAAAATGTCTTGTATGTATCCTGACTTACAGCCTAAATGTTGGAGATGTGGATGTTTGGATGCTACTTATTATCATATCTGGTGGTCATGTAAAAATATAAAAGCTTTTTGGATTAAGATATGATGGAATATTTAGAAGAAGGGTAAAATTTACCCCACAATTGTTTTTGTTAGGTATTGTTTCTAATTGTGATACTAAAGAGACTATACTGATGTTAACTTTAATCACAGCGGCAAGGTTGTTAATAGGGCAATGTTGGAAGAAGGAATCTTTGCCTACTTTGCAAGAGTGGTTTTTTAAAGTTTCTTATTTGGCGGAAATGGCAAAGATTTCGGCTTTCTTGAAAGACCAATCGCAAGAGAAGTATTTTTTGGTATGGAAAAAATGGATAGACTTTATACAATATAAGTTGGATATAAAAAAATATTATGTAGCTTTTCAATAACTTATACTCAAAATTCAAGATATTTTATAGACTATTTTTCCTTTTCTTTCTTCCTATTTTCTTGTATTTCCTTGTATTTTTGTTTTTGTACACATATATTATTGTTAGTTAGTTTATAATTTGTTTAATTAATGTATTTAGATTTGTTTATGGTTTATATCTGTTTTAAGACTTTTTGAAAAAATATTAATTAAGCCTGTATTCAACTCTGGGAAGGTTGGGGGAGGGTATGGGAGGGTTGGGAGGCCTCTGGGAGGGGAACTGTATTGTTTTGTAAAATTTAAAAATTTTCAATAAAAAAAATAAAATAAAAATAAATTAACATCTTTTTTCAAAATAGGTATCATTTGAAACAAAAAAAGAAATTTTGGTAGAACATTCATTTTAACAGCAGAAATTCTTCCTAACAAAGATAATTGTAATTTTTACCAATCATTTAAATCCTTCTGCACTTTAATCCATAATGTCTCATAATTATTTTTATACAATTTTGCATTAGAAGCAGTTATATACACCCCTAAATATTTGACCATTTTTACAATTTCAAAACCAGTCAAACTAACTAACATTTCCTTTTCCTTAATAGTCAAGTTTTTAGATAATATTTTAGTCTTATTGTTATTAACCTTAAAACCAGAAACTTGCCCATACTGAGTTATAATTTGTAACAAATCTAAAGCCGAATTAATCGGTTGAGATAAAATAATTACCAAATCATCGGCAAAAGCTCTTAACCTATAAGGACCTTTTGTTAGAGAAAAGGGAGAGGCTGTGTCTTCTGCATGCTTTTCTCTCTATCTCTCTCAAAACCACTGTCCTTCAGCTCATGGGTTCTCTCCAAATATTCATTACATTCTCAAATGTAAAATAAACACAGGCACACATCCTGCCCAACTCGCTTCCTGCTTGCTAATGATTTCTCTGGGATTTTCTGGTGGAAACCCCATTCAAGGACTGAGGTTGGTTTCCTGTCCTCCTTTTTTTCTGCCTTGCAAGGGTTAACTGCAATTCCTGGCTTGTTTGATCAATCAAAACTCCTCCCTGGCTCACAAAATGCCTACTTATCTCCAGAGAACCTGTTTGTTTAAAAAGCTGTTTGCACTGAACTTTAGACACTCTTCAAGATGTTCTCCTGGGTGGCAGTTCTGGTTCCCTTGGTGGTCAGTCTTTGGGGGGCCCTCTACCTGATGGGCTTCTTCCGCCGAAGACGACTCAACGAACCCCCTTTGGATATAGGACTCATTTCCTGGCTCAGACATGCATTGCACTTCTGAAATGACAATATGGGTTTCCTGCAAAGCATGCCGAAGAAACATGGAGACATCTTCACCACCTTGATTGCAGGACAGTATTTCACTTTCTTGATGGACCCACTGTCTTTCGGAAGCATCATCAGGGAAGCCCGAAGCAAACTGGACTTTATTTCATTTGCAGCTGAGCTGGTCCTCAGGATGTTTCGATTCAAGGCCTCCCATGACATTCACAAGACCATCGAAGTCTGCAGTGTGAAACGTCTGAAGGGAGAGGGCCTGGTGGTGATGACCCAACCCATGATGGACACTTTATGGGCTGTCTTATTCCAGTGGCAAGAAACCTCCAAAGAGGATCCAAAGTCCTGGAAAGAAGACGGCTTGTACCACTTCTGTCACAATACGGTCTTCCGAGCTGCATATCTGGCTTTGTATGGTACTGAAACAGCTAAAGGTGAAAACCAGAAAGAAAAGGTGAAACGAAAAGACCAGCATCACACAGAAGAGTTGTACATTGAATTTTGCAAATATGACAAGCTCTTCCCATGCCTATCATATGCCTTGTTGACCCCGTGGGAGTGGGTCCAAGTGAAGAACCTCTGGAACTATTTCTGGCAGGTGCTTTCAGTGAAGAACATCTACCAGAAGGAAAACACCAGCCGGTGGATCAGTGACCAGGCTCAAAATCTGGCTGAAAGTGGGATTTCAGAAGAGATGAGAGACCGATACATGTTCCTGCTCCTTTATACTGCTCTAGGTAGCCTCTGTCCAGCTTCCTTCTGGCTTCTGGAGTACCTGATGAAGCATCCCAAAGCCATGGAAGAGGTCAAGAAGGAGATCCTGGAGGTGGTGAAGAAGTCAGGCCAAGAGGTGACCTCCCGCGAGAAGCTCTTGAACGTCACCAAGGAGATGCTAAACCAAACGCCTATCCTGGACAGTGCTTTGGAAGAGACGTTGAGATTGGTATCGACATCGTTTTTGATCCGGGTGGTTTTACAAGATATGGATTTGAAGCTCCACAACGGGAAGACTTACCTGCTGCCTAACGGTGATAAAATCAGCCTATTTCCTTACCTCTCGGTCCACATGGATCCCGAAATCCATCCGGATCCCCAGGTCTTCAAATACGACCGTTTCCTCAGCCAAAATGGCAACAAAAAGGATTTTTTTAAGAATGGCGAGAAGCTGAAATATTTCACTGTGCCTTTTGGAGCTGGGACCTCCATGTGTCCCGGCCGCTACTTTGCTACCAAAGAAATCAAGCTTTTCACCTTCCTGATGCTGGCTTGTTTTTATCTGGAACTGATCAATCAGCAGGAGGAGATCCCTCCCTTCAGCAAGACCCACTATGGGGTTAGTGTGATACATCCCATGAATGATGTCCAATTTAGGTACCGAAGCTGGTTCTAAAGGCCGAGGCTGTGTTCCTCACACAACGGTCCAAAATAATTGTCTCTATGTAATTGAATCACTCCCCCCTCTCCCTCTCTCTTCCCCCCTCTCTGTCTCTGTGTTTGATTGTGTGTTTGTGTGCTAACCCTTCCTTTCTTTTTCACACTTAGCTTGCACAGGATAATCTAGGGTAATCAGGGACATATCACTAGTATATTAATTTATCTATGTTATGGAATCAGACTCTCTGTGTGTATGATTGTGTGTGTGTGTTTCTGTGTGTGTGTGTTTGTGTGTGTGTGTGTGTGTTAACGCCTTATTTTCATTTGCACACAATCTAGGATAATCAGGGATATCTCACCAGTGACGGTCTTAAGTGAAAAATGGTCATAAGTCATTTTTTTCAATGAAACTTTAAATGGTCACTAAATGAATAGGTGTAAGTCGAGGACTCCCTGTTTTGAAAATGCCCATAAGCAAAGTCCATTCAGGTCTTCTGAAGCAGTTCTCATCATCTCGAATGTGACTAAGCGCTAACTTCAAAAAGATCATTTACTTAAGGAACTGCACAGACTCCCTCGGCTTTGTTTACCTTAAATACGCTCCAGCTTGTTGAGCAATGGATTTCAAAAGCAAAACTCCCAGGAAGCCAACACAGACACAGGTTTTATTCTCATGGAATATATAATTTGGGTCAGTTAGCAGTCAAGTACATGTCAGAGGTAGGGATATGGGCTCCAGGTCAACAAGATATAACTTCAAAAGATTCAAAATATCTGACAAATTCTCGTTTGGGATCACATTTTATAGCTCCAGCTCCAGGGAAAAAAGGGGGTGTTGTAATTTATGTGAAGAAAAATTTATCGGCTAAATTAATTGAGGTTGATCTTGAAGGAAGATATGTCTTTGTGGAACTACTGTTACAAGGCAAGAAAGTTCTTATTGTTGGATTATATGCCCCTAATCAACAACAGAAGCAATTTTATAAGCTTTTGCATGGGAAGATATCCCAGTTGGATTATAAATCTGTAATTTTGATGGGTGACTGGAATGGAGTTTTGGATATAACTATAGATAAAAAGAACTCTTCAAAAAATTTCATTCAAACTAAATTACCCAAAACTTTTTTTGATTTGAAAGAAGAGTTGGAACTTATTGACATTTGGCGAGAAAGGAACACAAGTGATAGAGATTTTACCTTCTATTCGGATAGACACCAGTCATTTTCAAGGATTGACTTCTTTTTGATTACTAGTGATTTTCTTTCTAGGGTGAGAAAGGTAAAAATCTTTCCCAGGACCCTTTCAGACCATAGTCCTGTGTGGATGGAGCTATACCTGGAAGATGGGAACAGAAGGCCTTGGAGACTGAATGAGAATTTGTTTACCCAGGGAGAGTTTGTACAAAAATGTAAAGAGTATTTAAAGGAGTTTTTTGCTTTAAATATGAATAAGGGTACATCGATGCCCATGGTGTGGGACACCAGTAAGGCGTATATGAGGGGAATTTTAATTGATTTAAATAAAGTTTTTAGGGATAAAGGGATACAAAGACGTAGAGAAATAGAAGATGAAATTAAAATAAAAGAAGAAGCGCTTGCTCTTAACCCAACTGATAATAACTTAAAGGTTTCTATAAAGATGCTTAGGGAACAATTTAATATGTTGATGGCAGATCAGGTGGCTACCAATTTGCGTTATATGAGACATAATACTTTTTGTAATGCGAATAAGCCTGGGAGGTGGTTGGCTTATCAGTTACAAAAGAAACAGAAGGCTAGGATTATAGAGAAAGTAAAATATAAAGGTACTGAGGTTTTTCAGCAAAATTTGATTAAAAAGAGTTTTTTAGATTTTTACACAAAACTATACTCAAGTGATAATATAAAGGGAATGGATATAGATAAATATTTACAATCAGTACATTTTCCTAAACTTTCTGAGGAACAGCAAAATGGGATGAATTGTTTAATTACTGTAGAGGAAATTGGCTTAGCTATCAAGCAGTTAAAGGTGGGAAAGTCTCCAGGAACAGATGGATTGACGTCGACGTATTATAAAAATTTATATGAAGAAATGTTGGAGACATTAAAGGAGCTTTTTAATAGTATCTTGCTCGGAGCACAAGTTCCTCCTTCTTGGAAAAGAGCGTTTATATCATTGATTCCGAAGGAGGATCAAGATCTTACAGAGCCTAAGAATTATAAGCCGATATCATTATTAAATGTAGATTACAAGATTTTTACAAAATTTTTGGCAAATAGATTAATGCAGGTTATGAAGGATTTGATTCACAGTGATCAATCAGGATTCATAACAGGACGATACATGAAATATAATGTTAGACAAATTATTAACTTAATTGAGTATTTGGATAAGAACAACCAGATTCCTGTGGCTTTTATATTTTTGGATGCTAAAAAAGCCTTTGATCAATTAGATTGGCAATTTTTATTCTCATTGGTAGAGAAAATGAATTTTGGGGATAATTTTTTACATGTACTTAAAGCTATATATCAGCAACAATCAGCTCAAATTGTTGTTAATGGGGGATTGACTGAGACTTTTAATATTGAAAAAGGGACAAGACAAGGATGTCCATTATCTCCATTGTTATTTGTTTTAACATTGGAGATTTTGTTGATCCAGATTCGAGACTCAACGGTAATCAAGGGCATAAAGATAAGAAAAAATGAGTACAAATTACGGGTTTTTGCAGATGATTTGGTTTTGATTTTGGAACAACCGATTAGAGCGGTTGATTGTTTATTAGAACTTATAACACAGTATGGAAAAGTTTCTGGTTTTAAAGTCAATAACCATAAGACTAAGATATTATCTAAGAATATGTTAGCCAATGACAAGGAAAGTTTGGTTAAAGCTACAGGTTTTCAGATGGTGAAAAAGGTTAAATATCTGGGAGTATATTTAACTGCCTCAAATGGAAAATTGTATAAAAATAATTATGAATTACTATGGGCAAAAGTGCAAAAGGATTTAAATGACTGGAAAAAAAATGCAATTGTCACTGTTGGGGAGAATTTCAGCTGTAAAAATGAATGTTCTACCAAAGTTTCTTTTCTTGTTTCAGATGATACCTATTTTAAAAAAAGATGTAAATTTGGAGGAATGGCAGAAGGGTATCAGTAAATTCATTTGGGCTGGGAAAAAACCAAGGGTTAAGTTTAAGATTTTGCAAGATGCCCGAGAAAGAGGAGGACTTAAAGCATCTAACTTGAAATTATACTATGATGCAGCAGCCTTAACTTGGATAAGTGATTGGCTTAATTTAACAAATAAGGATATTCTTGTTCTTGAAGGGTGGGATTTAATGTATGGTTGGCATGCATATTTAATTTTTAATAAGAAAGTGGACCGGGCTTTCAAATTACATATTTTGAGGAGTGCCTTACTTCGAGTTTGGAAAAAGTATTATTATAGATTAAACTATAAAATACCTATCTGGGGGATTCCTAGACATGCAATTGAGGGGATTTCTAAGGGGATGAACTTTGATAAAATTTCGTATAAAGAATTATTAATTTGGTCAGGTTCGGATTGGCATTTAAAATCTCTAGATGTAGTAAGGCAAGAAAATAGTCTACAGTCATGGTTTCAATATTTACAAATAGTGGACAGGTGGACTGTAGATAAGAAAGAAGGAATAACACTAGAAGATGGAAATCTGGTTATTCAGATTAAAGATCAGAGTCAGGCCCATATAAAAAGAATTTACAATGCTTTAATAGAATTAGACTCTGAAACAGAATTGGTTAAAGACTGTATGATTAAATGGGCTCAGAATATCCAGGATCCGATCCCATTGGACTTATGGGAGACAATTTGGATTAGAAATGTTAAATTTACACAAGCTCAAAATTTGAGGGAAAATTTTTATAAAATGTTTTACAGATGGCATTTAGATCCTAAAAAATTATCTTGTATGTATCCAAACTTACAACCCAAATGTTGGAGATGTGGTAATATGGATGTGACATATTTTCATGTTTGGTGGAATTGTAAAAAAGTAAAGGCTTTTTGGATTATGATTTGGTGGAACATTCAAAAGATTTTTAAAAGGAAGATAAAGTTCACCCCTCAATTATTCCTATTGGGTATCTTTGTGGATTTAAATGACAAAGAAACTACTTTAATGTTGAATTTATTAACTGCAGCAAGGTTATTAGTAGGCTCGTATTGGAAGAAGGACTCGTTGCCTACTTTAGAAGAATGGATATTTAAAGTTTCTAACTTTGCAGAAATGGCAAAAATTTCTGCTTATTTGAAGGATCTTACACAAGAAAGATATATTATTGTATGGAGAAGATGGATAGATTATATTCAGAAAAAATATGGTACTATAAAGTTTCATTTATTTTATGAGTAAATTTTATAGTAACTGTTGTAGAGATTTGTTTATATGTCTTAATTTAAGGGGAGTTAAAGGTTAAGTATGATGTTTTTTTTCTTTTTTTTTCTTTTTTCTTTCTTTTTTTCCCATTTTTTATTATTGCTAACCTTCTTATTAATAACCCTGTACTCTGCTCTGGGAAGTGAGGGGGGGAGGGTTGAGGGTGGGTTGGTGGGTGAGTGGGTGGGTAATGATAATATAGTCATGGCAAATGCTTGGGCATTTCCCCTATGCTGCGTTCATGTGTGTGAGAGGGATGAGAGGGGAGGAAGGAGTAGGGAGGAAGTAGGATGGTTAGAGGAGATGGGGAGGGTAAGAGAGTAGGAGGGGAGGAGAGAAAGAGGAGGGAAGTAGGGAAGGTTTAGAGAGGGTGGACGCAGCCTGGGGGGAATGGGCAGGCGGTACCAATGGTTAATTGTATTTTGTATGAATAAATGGAAAATAAAAACTTTTTTCTAATAACAAAGAATGACCTGGAAGGAAGGAAGGAAGGAAGGAAGGAAGGAAGGAAGGAAGGAAGGAAGGAAGGAAGGAAGGAAGGAAGGAAGGAAGGAAGGAAAGAGCGAAGGAGGGAATGAAGACAAGAAGGGAAAGTCAGAAGAAGAGAAGGAATGGTGAGTAAGAGAAGGAAGGAAGGAAGGAAAAAAAGAAGAGAAGAGACAGTGAGAAAAGAATTAAAGTAGAGAAAGAAAAAGAAAAAGAAAGAGAAAGAAAGAAAAAAGAGAAAGAGAGGAAATATATAGGAAGAAAGGAGGAAGGGAGGAAGGAAAGAAGGAAAAATAAGAAAGAAAGGCTTTGGTGGTCATACAAAGGAATGAAGAACAGAAGATAAGACATGGAGAAGTAGATGGGGGGGATAGCTTGCAGACAGAGTTTGAAAAGGCATTAATACTGCAGTGGTTAAAGAAACAGATAAGACCAGTCACAACAAAATGGGGACATCACAAATGAGGACAAAAGAGAGGCTGGATTCTGGTAAGAGAAGTTGTGCTAGTTAGTGATTTTGGACTTTGGACTGGTGGATACAACATGGCCAGCTTTCTCCTGTTGAGTTAGAAGGCTTTCCCCAAGTTGAACGGAACAGCCACTGCCTTTCTAGAATCTCTGGAGCACCCTTCTTTCTTTGTCACCTCTCCGGGGTGACCTAGACCCATTTAGGGTCCCCTGGCAGGGTCATATTAGTTGTGGGCACAGAGAATCCACAAGCAGGTCACTACCACGCAAAATTGGAAGTCCATATTTTTCTTTTTCATTCCTGCCTGGACAGGCAATTGCTTCCTGACCCAGGCTTAACAGACCTGTAGGTAAGCAAAAATAAGATCTTACCCAATTAATAGAGCCCAAAATTTGTTGTAGCTTAACCAAGTTAAGGGTAAGGCAAACATTTTATTCATCAAAGGTGACGGTAGCCCCCCATTTACTAAGCAAGTCTCATCCTCATAAGTTGACATGAATCTCAAGAATGAAAGGACGAAGTTGAACAGTTACAGTAGAATTGGGAAGACTTGCAGAAAGAAATTGTGTACTTTGTCGTGCACCTTGTCGCCCTCCTACACCCCAGACACTAGGGCATGGGTCAGTGGGCCAAGATGCAGGCCAATCTTTAGCTGAAATTACTGAAACATCAGCACCTGTCTCAATTATGCCCTCAAAAGGCTTACCCTGAAAAAAGACTGTCTGACGGGGTCGCTGGGTGGTGATTGGGGTGGTTAATGCAATTGCAACAGGATCTGTGGAACCAAACCTGCTGTCCCCTTGATCCCTATCAAGACCCCCTGCAGGGACAAAATAGGGCAAATGGAGTAATTGTGCACGACTAATATTGCTTGGCAAAATCTGTGGCATGTTAGTCCATAATTGAATTAAGATGACACTTGTATAGTCAGAATCAATTACTCCAGGTATTACAAAAATTCCCTTTTTTCCCATGCTAGATCGAGGCAAAATTAATCCAACATATCCAGAAGGGAGAGGTCCAGAAAGTTGTGAAGGAACTACTTGTACTTCTCCTGGAAATTTGAAACACACTTCTTGTTGGATAGTTAAATCTATCCCAGCGCTCCCTCTAGTGGCAGCAGGGGTATTATTAATTGTTGATGGAATTACTGAAGGGTCTCTGTTTGGACCGGGGCCAGAGATCAGCCCTCTTTGAAGTTTCCCGACCAACATTCATCAGCCCAATGAAATCCCTTATTACACTTAGGGCATTTTGTTTTTGGATGCCTCCTAGCAATATTTTTAAATGGTTGGGAGGCATACCTTCCTCCCCCAGGATTTCTGCAATCCTATTTAAAATGTCCAATTTTACCACAATTATAACATTTCCCCTGAGGTTATTGTAAGAGCTGCAGCTAAGAGATTAGTTTGAAAAAAAACGGTTCCTATGTCCTGACATGCTTTGATCATTTCTGCTAAATCTGGTTTTGCTCCCAGGCCAATGATGGCCTGTTTACATTCAGTGGTAGCATTTTCTTTAGCCAATTTCATAAGCAATTCAGCTTGGGCATCAGGATTATCAATTTGTTGTCTCAAGGCATCTTGCAGATGGTTAATAAAATCTGCATATGGTTCATTTGCCTTTTGACAAATATTTGAAAATGCTTGAGATGGTTTCCCAGTTATAGGAACTTTTCCAAAAGCTTTGTAAGCACATTCAGAGGATATTTGAAGAGTAGCTATAGACAAAACAATTTGTGCATCCACTGGAGTGTAATCATCAGAGCCATATAACTGCTCTGTGAGGCAAGCACCTCCAGAAGTTGCAGCTCTTAATGCACAATGATGTCTAAATTCACTATCCCATACCACATACTGAGCTAGTGTTAATAATATACGAATTGTTGTTTTCCAATCTTCTGGTACCAAAACATGATTCCTCATTGTTGCTTCTAACAGACCTTGCACATAAGAACTTCCTAATCCAGTATCTCTTATACCCTTACACAATTCTGTTAAGATTGCATAAGAAAGTGGTCTATATTCAACCACTTGGGCTCCATTCGGATCTACCTGTCCAATCAAAGGTACAGGACAAACTGAGAGCATATCTGCTATTTCCTGCATATCTCCCTCTTCTTTCACCATTTGATTTTCTAATACATGGCGAATGGAAACATAAGATCTAGAATTCTTTTGCTCTGAAGGTGTCACATCCATCATGGAAGATATAGGAGCTGATGGAACTGAAACCTTTTCATGATCAAAACCTGGAGAAGGAGTAGAACTTAATTGTACTGCATCAGCCCCATATTTTTCCACTGCATGGCGACATTGATGCCAACAATGCAAAACATCCACTGAGGCTCGGGGTTCCTGATGAAGGGTGTTACCTATTCTTTCCCAAACCTTAAGTTGGAGAGTACCCCTTTCAGGATACCAAGGACAGTTTTTCCCTATCTCACTCACTAGCTTCCTAAGCTCCTTTTCAGGCATTGTCATGCCTGATTTGTGTAAGACAAACTTTAACTCTCTTACATGCTTTTGCTGATGGCGAGATATATCACAGCCCATACTTACAGTTTGAGAAATCTCGCAGGACGAGAAGACGAGAAGGTGCACCAAGGGGTCTGTTCCAGACGACTGTAAGTATGTTGGTTGCTGCTTTCCCTCAGGAGGGGGATGTCACTGTTCAGGCGCCAGTTGTAAAGATGCTAAGAAAAAGACTCAGGCATGTCTTGAGCAGAGATTTGAAGCTGCTGCAGAGCTGCTTGTCACAGCTTGAGACAGCTTGAGAGTCTCTGCATGTTTATTGGTTTTTATATACTTTTTACATACATAGGCTTTTACATTAAATGCTGACATTTTACATTCATAAGTTTAACTATTAGATGCTGACATAAAGTTTCTTTATTGGAAAATTCCTTCATATAAGCAACTATTTTCTAGTAACATATTACCTGTTCAGAGACCAGGTAAAAACAAATACCGGTAGATCAAAAGGAGAAAGAACTGACAAAGACAGGAAGAGATAAGGGGGAACTTAAGCATATTATTTATTTAGGTAGGTAAGGTATTAAGTCAAAAGGGGATGACCTTCTGGCTGCTTCATTGGGACAAAGGGTATCAAAAGGTTATGAGGTTTGTGGGGGGGAAAGCATGGCAGTTTGCTGTGCATGCAGTTTTCCCCACATGTGACCTTCAAAGCTTTAACAACAAAGAACAGCTGTGACAAAAAAAGATAATAATCTGGGTTGTTGGCTTGAAAATGGAATGTGTAGAATAGGAAATTATACTATCTACTACTCTAGTGAGAATAGCAAACACCATCGAAATGGAGTAGCTATAATTGAAAACAATCATGTAAATAAATGCATTGTCCTTTATTCCTGTATCCGATAGAGTGATAATGATCCAAATAAATAGTGCTCCAGTAAATATGAATGTTATACAAGTTTATGCTCCCACAGCTGACAGCAATGAGGAGGATTTAGAGAAGTTCTACGAAGATATAAGCAGTGTACTGAAAATCCTAAAAAATAATGATATCACAATACTCATGGGGGACTTCAATGCAAAAGTGGGAGAAGGAAGTGATGCTCCTGTAGCTGGAAACTTTGGCTTGGGAACCAGGAATGGTAGAGGTGACAGATTTGTAGACTTCTGCAAGGAACATAGGCAATGTGTGATGAACACTTTTTTCAAGTTGCCTGATGGAGATGGTGCTTACTGATTTAGCTGTTGCTATGAATATGGATAAAGGAGAATTACGCAGAGAAGTGGAAAAAATCTACAGAGTTAATTCCTGGATTGCGAAGCAGAAGAATTTGCCTAGAGATGTTGTGATTTATTTTACAAAGAAGTCTCTGCGTAATGAAATTATACAAGCTTTTTATAATAAGAGATTCCAGATTGCAGCCCAAGATATCATCATTTTAAAGGAAATCCCATCAAAAATTTTAAGAAACAGGAAAGATTTTGCTTTCCTAGTTAATGAGCTTAAAGCCAGATTGATGCCATTTAGATGGGAGATCCCGACGGGTATTGTTCTGAGCCATGCGGGGATGCATTATAGGTTGAATATGGTTGATAAAGCCAAAGAGTTCTACAACACGGTCCTGGGTGCAGGCTCAGCTTCATCTGTTCAGAAACCTCTGAGTGGCAAAGAGTTGAAACAGCAATCTGAAGCACTAGGTCTGGTCTCTGCTGGGATGTTGCAAGCTGAATGGCAACGTCAAACAGAGGTTAAAGAGCAGAGGATGACCCGTGCAGCATATAGACGTAAGGAGAAGGAGCAATGCAAGAGAGAGTCTAAAGAATCTTCTTCTGAAAGTGTTTCATTGCCGGTGGGAGGAGCAAGACCCAAGAGTTCTGCAACACTTGCAGCAATGGCAGATCTCCAGGGAGTCTTCTCCAGGCTCCTGGATGAGGGAGATGGCAAAGTTTCTGACCTGGAATGTTAACGGTTTGAATTCCCCACAGAAAATAAGGAAAAATTTTTACTATTTAAAGCAACATAACAATGATGTTATTTGCTTACAGGAAACTCATATTTTACTTAAGGATCAGAAGTATTTAGTTAACACCCATCTGGGATCTCATTTTGTATCTTCTGCTCCTGGGAAAAAGGGGGGAGTGGTTATTTATGTGAAGCAAAATTTACCAGCTTGTCTGGTAGAATCAGATCCCCAAGGAAGATATGTGATGATTGAACTTGGTTTATATGGTAAGAAAATACTTATAGTGGGACTATATGCACCAAATCAGCAACAGGAACAATTTTATAGATTGTTACATCAAAAAATAACTTTGCTGGACTATAGATCCGTGGTATTAATGGGTGATTGGAATGGTGTCTTAGAGATACAAAGGGATAAGAAAGGTTCTTCCCCTCTTTTTAAACAAGCAAAATTACCTAAAGCTTTTTTTGATATGGAGGAGGATTGGGAATTAAGGGATTATTGGCGGGAATGTAATCAAGAGGAGAGAGACTTTACTTTTTTTCGGACAGACACCAATCCTTTTCAAGAATTGACTTTTTTTTTATTACAACGGACTTATATAATAGAGTAAAGAATGTAAAGATTTTTCCTAGATCATTGACGGATCATAGTCCAGTTTGGATGGAGCTGATTCAAGAAAAAGAGGAGAGAAGATCCTGGAGGGTGAATGAAAACTTATTCAGACAAGAAAAGAATGTTCAAAAGTTAAAGGAGTGTTTAAAGGATTATTTTGCTTTAAATATGTATAAGGGGACTTCAATGTCAATGGTATGGGATGCAGGTAAAGCATTTATGCGTGGGATTTTGATAAAAATGAATAACTTTCACAAGCAAAAGCAGACTCAGAAATGTAAAGAATTGGAAGATGAAATTAAATTAAAAGAAAAGTCTTTGATTTTAAATCCTTCAGATGAAAGCATTAAAGAATCTATAAAGTTGTTAAGAACACAATTTAATATGTTGTTGGCGGACCAAGCTGCAACTAACTTATTGTTTATGAAACAAAGTACATTTTGTAATGCCAATAAACCAGGGAGATGGCTGGCCTATCAATTAAGAAAGAAACAGAGACAGAGAATAATAGATAAAATAAATTATAAGGGTAAATTAGTTTTTCAGAAGGAATTGATCAAGAGATCTTTTTTAGACTATTACCAAAAACTATACAAATCTACTAATGTGCAAATCTTAGATATAAATAAATACTTAAGCGAGGCTAGCTTTCCCAAATTGACAGAGGATCAGAAACATGAAATTAATGGCTTAATTACTAAAGAGGAAATTGTGTTAGCAATTAAGCAATTGAAACCAGGGAAAGCACCGGGTACGGATGGACTGACAGCTGTTTATTATAAAGCTTTAATGGAGGAGATGATCCAACCACTAGGTGATCTTTTTAATGATATCTTACAGGGCTCAGAGATTCCTCCCTCATGGCGTAGTGCTTTTATATCTTTGATTCCAAAGGAGGATCAAGATCTTACTTTACCAAAGAATTATAGACCTATATCTCTTTTAAATGTTGACTATAAGATATTTGTTAAAATCCTAGTAAATAGGCTTATGAGGGTTGTGCATCATCTTGTGCATAAAGACCAATCTGGGTTTATAACTGGTAGGTACATAAAAAACAATGTTAGACAAATTATTAACTTAATAGAATATTTAGACAAGAACAACCAAGTCCCCGCAGGGCTGATATTTTTAGATGCTGAAAAAGCTTTTGATCAACTGAATTGGCATTTTATGCTAAGAGTAATTGAAGAGATGGACTTTGGTGAAAAGATATTACAAGCTCTTACGGTAATATATCAAAAACAAACGGCACAACTTATTGTCAATGGAGGTTTGTCAGAGGTTTTTACAATAGAGAAAGGTACTAGGCAGGGATGTCCATTATCACCGTTGTTGTTTGTTTTAACACTGGAAATACTGTTGATCAAAATTCGAGAGTCGCAGGAAATTAAAGGAATACAAGTTAACAAAAAAGAATATAAGTTAAGAGCTTTTGCGGACGACTTGGTGGTTACTTTGTCGCAACCTACCCATTCTGCAGTAAAGTTACTACAGGTGATCCATTATTATGGTTTGGTTTCGGGTTTTAAGATTAATGTTAATAAGACTAAAATCTTATCCAAAAATATGACTACTCAGGAGAAGCAAACTTTGGCTAACTTCACGGGTTTTGAAATTGTCAATAAGGTAAAATATTTGGGGTGATGTTATCTGTTTCTAATGCAAAATTATTTAAAAATAACTATGAAAGGTTGTGGGCTAGTGTACAGAAGGACTTGAAGAATTGGGAGAAGTTGCAATTATCTCTCATGGGAAGAATTGCAGTGATAAAAATGAATGTTCTACCCAAGTTCCTTTTTTTGTTCCAAATGTTACCGATTTTGAAGAATGAGATTAATTTAAGTGAATGGCAAAAAGGCCTCAATAAATTCATTTGGGCAGGGAAAAAGCCAAGGGTTAAGTTTAAAATCATGCAAGACTTCCGTGAGAGAGGTGGACTCAAGATACCGAATTTGAAATTATACTATGATGCGGTGGTTTTAACATTAATTAGTGACTGGGTAAATTTGACAAATCTTGAGATACTCCATCTAGAGGGATGGGACTTACTCTTTGGGTGGCATGCCTATTTAATATTCAATAAAAAAGTGGACTGGGCTTTCAAATCTCACATTATAAGAATTTCCTTACTTAGGATTTGGAGAAAATATTATAAAAGTGATTTTAAAGTATCATTATGGGCTATACCTTGGCATGCGATAGAAGGAATAAAAAGGGGTGTTAAAATGGATATGGTGTCTTACAGACAGCTACTCAGATGGGACGGACAAAATTGGCAGTTAAAATCACGGGAAGAGTTAGCACAAGAAAATAATATTTATTCTTGGTTTCAATACAGACAATTAGCAGATAGATGGAAGGTGGATTGTAAGGTGGGTTTTCTTAGAGAAGATGAAAATTTTATTAAGCAAATGAAGGATCAAAGACAAACTCATATTAAGAGAATTTATGGGGTTCTAGTTGAATTGGACTCAGAAACGGAATTAATTAAAGATTGTATGATTAGATGGGCGCAGAATTTTGGTGAACCAGTTCCATTGGATACCTGGGAAACCATTTGGGTGAGAAATGTCAAATTTACACAAGCACAGAATTTAAGGGAGAATTTTTATAAAATGTTTTATAGATGGTACCTTGATCCACAAAAAATGTCTTTCATGTACCCTGACTTACAGCCTAAATGTTGGAGATGTGGTTGTTTGGATGCTACCTATTATCACATTTGGTGGTCGTGCAGAGAGATAAAAGCCTTTTGGATCAAGATATGGTGGAATATTCAGAGAATTTTTAGAAGGAGGATAAAATTTACTCCACAATTATTTTTGTTAGGCATAGTTATTGATTGTGATACAAAGGAGGTTATATTGATGTTAAATTTGATTACAGCCGCAAGGCTATTAGTAGGACAATACTGGAAGAAGGAATCTTTGCCTACAATGCAGGAATGGTTTCTTAAAGTGTCTTATTTGGTGGAAATGGCAAAGATTTCGGCTTTTTTAAAGGAACAAACGCAAGAGAAATTTCTTGCTGTTTGGGATAAATGGATAAAATTTATACAATTTAAATTGGATATAAAAAAATATCACATAGCTTTTTCATAACTTTTATTTTTATTTTTATATATATATACATATATCTCAGTGTTATATTTTTTTTTATATATATATATATATATATATATATATCTATTTCTATAATTAAGCCTATATTCTGCTCTGGGAACTTTTCTAATTCTTTTTTAATTAAGCCTATATTCTGCTCTGGGAAGCTCAGGGGGGGGGAAGGGGGTGGGCGTTTGGGGGGGTTGGGGAAGGGGAGTTTTGTTATGTCATGTTTAGTTTTTTTTCTGTATAGGTTGTTTTTCGTTTCTGTATTGTTATTTTGGTTTTTTTGTAAAAATTTATAAAAATTTTCAATAAAAAAAAAAAAAGTTGCCAAAAAGTTGTCTTTACACTTGGATATCACCAGCAGATACACAAAATAATGTAGTAAGGAACCAAATTGACTATTTTATAATAAACAAAAGATTTAGAAACTCAGTAAAATCAGTAAAGACATACCCATGTGCAGATGTACCATCCGATCATAATCTACTACTTGCTGAAGTCCAGCTGAAACTAAAAAGGATGAAAAACCCAAACCCTGCTAAACCAAGAATTGACAGAGACTTCATGATTAAACATGGAGGTAAGATTAAAGAAGAACTAGAAAATCATTTAAGGGAAACCAACAACCTGAATGATGATGATGTAGAAGCGAACTGGAATAAATTTAAAAATGCAATAGTAGAGGTAACAAATTCAAACAGAGAGAGGGGTAGCACAAGAAATAACAGTGGAGGAAATTTTTCATCTCATGGATGAAAGAAGATCTTATGAAAATAAAAACAAAGAAAAATACAATGAATTGCAGAAAACAATTAGAAGAAAAATTTGACTGGCAAAAGAAAAGTGGTTTGCAAAGAGATGCAAGGAAATAGAAGAGACAGAACATATACATGATAATTTCAATTTACATAAAAAAGTGAAAGAAGCTGCAGGCCTCTACAAAAAGAAAACCAACAACTTATTTTGTAAAGAGGGAAAAATTATCTTAGATGAGGATGAAAAACTAAAAAGATGGAAGGAATATATTGAAGAACTTTTTGAGGACAGTAGGGATGATATAGATATGGGAAGTATAACAACTGGACCAAATATCACTATGGAAGAGGTTGAATATGCAATAAAAATAGCAAAAACAAGGAAAGCCACAGGATCTGATGATATCCCAGTAGAAATTTTAAAATTGCTGGAAGACAATGGGAAGAATTTTTTACTGCAGCTCTTCAATTAGATATATGAAACAGGAAAGATACCAAATGATTGGCTAAAATCAACCTTTGTGACAATCCTCCAAAAAATAAATGCAAAGAAGTGTACCAAATACAGAACAATAAGCTTAATGAGTTATGCCCTGAAAATATTCCTGAGAATAATTCACACAAGAATATACAACAAAATTGAACAGCATCTAGGTAACACACATGTTGATTTCAGGAACAACCTTGGTACACGAGATGCGGTGTTCAGCATTCAGACTCTTGTACAGCGTTGTAGAGATGTCAGTTACAGTGTTTACATGTGCTTCATTGATTTCGAAAAAGCTTTTGATAAAATAAGACACAGCAAACTAGGGGGACTAGATGACAAAGACATCCAAATAATAAAAAATCTGTATTGGCATCAGGTAGCAAATGTGAGACTAGGCCAAAAATACTCAGCTGATGCAGAAATAAGAAGACGGGTCAGACAGGGATGTATTCTGTCTCCACTGTTGTTCAATATCTACTCTGAGTCAATCTTCAATGAGGCACTAGAGAATATTGATGGTGGCCTCAAAGTAAATGGGTGTTTGGATCAACAACTTAAGATATGCTGACAATACAGTTTTGTTTGCCAGTAAGCATGAAGACCTTCAGCTCCTCATCAACAGAGTCACAGAAATATCTAAAAATATGGCTTGAAGCTTAACATCTCAAAAACCAAGAGCATGGTCGTCAGCAAACAACCCGTTAATTTACCACCAATAAATTCAGAAGGAATACCACTAGAAAAAGTTGAAAGGATCACGCACCTCGGTTCCAATTTACATGAAAGCTGGGACATGACCGTTGAAGTAAAGAGAAGGATAGAAAAAGCTCGAACAGCATTCTTCAAAATGAAAAAGGTCTTCTGCAGTCACGACATAAGCCTAAGACTGAAAATCAGGCTTGTCAGATGCTATATTTTTTCTATCCTGCTCTATGGAGTAGAGAGTTGGTCTCTGACAGAAGGCCACCAGAGGAGACTAGAAGCATCTGAAATATGGATTTACAGGCGGCTGTTACGTATAAGCTGACAAGATCAGAAATGAGGAGGTGATAAGCCTCCTGGGAAAGCCAAGGGAAATCATCAAAACAATTAAAAAATGAAAATTAGAATATTTCAGGCATGTGATGCGACACCCAGAAAAATATGGCATACTCCATTTAATCCTCCAGGGAAAGACTGAAGGCAAACGAGGTCCAGGCAGAAGAAGAACATCGTGGCTTCAAAATCTAAGGGACTGGTTTGGACAAAACTCAGCAGTACTTTTTCGTGCAGCTGCTGATAAAAACAGGATCGCCAACATCCGATAACGGATATGGCACAGCAAGAATAAGAAGACAAAGAGAATTATAAATTTCAGGGGAAAAATCATTTTTGAGCTATTTGGATTACAAATATCTATCTCATTGGGACTCTAAAGCTATTTACAGAGAAAAGGAAGGAAGAGGAAAACTCAAATTTTTGGTTATCATGGATCAGAGACATGTAGAAAGAACATATCAAGAAAACATAAATATTTCACAGGAGGAGATGTATAGTACACTGCAACTAATTCAAACAACAATGATTTTAAACCAAAACAAACTTTGAAAATATAAATCAATCTATTTCCAAGTTAACTCTACAACAAAAAAATTCCCAGAAAACAACAACAGAGAAGGAGCAGATAAAACAGATAAATGGATATAGAATTGAGAATAGAGACTTAAAGATGAAACTTAACAAAACAAGGAAACGTGATTTAATCCTAGTGAAGAAAAAAATCACAAGAATTGGAAAAAACAACTTATCCCTTAAGATTACAAAATAAATCTGAGGACAAGAAAGCAGATCAGATAAAATGGACTGTAGAAATGTCAGGAACAAGGGACAGAAAGGAAATGATAAGAGAAGAGGAGAGAAAGAGAAAGAAAAAGATTTTCAGCAAACATGAAAAGGCACAGGTCCCGTACACTTCTGATTTACTTTTTATATCTACAGCAACATTTACGAATATACAGAAAAACTTTTTGATTCAGACTTCTGGTTTGCCACTACGGCCGCTGTAGATGCTGGAGGCGAGCTCGATCTTCCACATCCAATTTCACACTGCTGGGGGATCCTGGAAAGGGTCGAAAGTCTCCCTGTATTGGCGACAAACAAGGAGGTACTTGATTGCGGGAAGGCGGTAGCTAACATTGGATGTTCTTGCTTTGGCAACATATGAAGATGCAGCCTTTTTCTTTCTTATGCTTTACTCTTAGAATTAGATGATGCTGGGGGAGGAGGCGGAATGTGGTGGGAGTTAGTTAGACATGACAATATTCAATATTCAAGAATTCCAAGCTTGAAATAAGAGATGATAAGAATTGGCGGGTTGCAGAACAGGAGGGAAAGCCTGCATTTCGAACTAATTGGAGAATGTGATTTATGACTGTTAATTGGAGGAGGAAATTGTGCTTTGATACTATGTGCTCTGGGGAGGGGAATCCAGTTTTGGGATTCAACTATGTTAGTGCCGAAACTATGCTACTCCCATAAAGATTCTTTAAGGTAAACAATGTCTCGAAGTTCTATGAAGAATTTCATCTGTCAGAACCATGACAAAATGATCTTTTTGAAGTTAGTGCTTAATTATATTCGACATGATGAGAACTGTTTCAAAAGACCTGAACTGACTTTGCTATGGGCATTTTCAAAACAGGGAGTCCTTGACTTACAACAATTCATTTAGTGACCATTTAAAGTTTCACTGGAAAAAGTGACTTATGACCATTTTTCACACTTATGACCATGGATGTGATCAAAATTCAGACCCTTGGCAACTGTGACCCTCTTTTGTGACCTCCTGTCAAGCAAAGTCCATGGGGAAACCAGATTCATTTGACAACCGTGTTACTAAATTAACTACTGCAGTGATTCACCTAACAACTGTGGCAAGAAAGGTCATAAAATGGGGCAAAACTCACTTAACACATGTCTCACTTAGTAACAAATATTTGGGCTCAGTTGTTAACTGAGATGATCTGGGGCAGATATATATATATATGTAGGTCTTTGGTTGTTCGGGTTTTCTCCCGCGTAAAATTGGAAGTGTCTTGGCGACGTTTCGACGAAGTCCCATTCGTCATCTTCAGGCTGGTGCTTTCAGCTTCGTGCTTTGAGCAGCAATGTGTGGTCTTAGCTGTTTCTTCCTTTTAACTGCCAGTGGGGGTATGAACTGATTGGGTGGGAGCTTGGCTGTGTTCTGATTGGGTGGAGGTGTGTTCTGAATGGTTAGGGGCTTGGCTGTGCTCTGATTGGCTGGGGGTGTGTTCTGTTTGATTGTGCTCAGGTTAGTCTGAGTTGCAGAGGGGTTTAAGATTTTGGGCTGCCTTGCTATTTTCTGCCTTCGCGTTCGTGGTCGTGTCTCCTCTTCATGGAGGGTGTCAGTTTGCTTCATGTATGGATTGGAGGGGTTTAAAGTGGCTAATGATGCAGCTGTGGTCTGGCTTCTGGTTTGTGGTCGTGCCTTGTCATCAGTGTGGCTTTGGGTTTGTTTTTTGCGTGGATGTGTGGTGGTGACATCCTGTGTGGTTTTTGTGAGTGTGGGTCTGGTATCATTTTTTGTGTTAGGGAGTCGTTTGTCAATAAGGGCGGGTTTCCAAATGGCTGGTAGGCGGGAGGTATCATCTCGCTTGTTCATGCTGTGTGGGCGTTTTTCTATCTCGATGGCTTCTCTGATTATTCTGTTTTTAAAATGTTCACCACCTACCTGGAAAAAACCACCAGATCCAAAATAAAAGCCTCCCCCATTAGCGAAGAGATCCAGCAAAGAATCATTCCCAGAGAGAAATCATCCAGATGCCCCAAACTCTATGGTCTCCCAAGATACACAAAGAAGGAACCCCACTCAGACCTATAGTCAGCTCCATAGGCTCACCTCTACAAAACCTAGCCAAATATCTCGCCAAACAACTACAGCCCTATGCAGAATCCATCACCTCACACGTAAAAAACTCATTCCAGTTTATAGAGATCATAAAGAAACAAAACTTACAGCCCAGCGACCTACTAGTGAGCTTCGATGTCATATCCCTCTTCACCCAAGTGCCTATCAAAGAAGCCTTGACAGCTATTCAAAACAAATATAACCCCCCCAAACACATCTTAGATCTGACCAACCACTGCCTATCCAACACATACTTCATCTATAATGGACAAAAATACAAACAAACAGAAGGAGCACCCATGGGATCACCCCTCTCACCTGTCATTGCCAACCTCTACATGGAACACTTTGAAACCCAAGCTCTAGAAAAATCGGATCACAAACCCAAACTCTGGCTCAGATACGTAGACGACACCTTCATAATCTGGCCACATGGGAAAGAAAAACTGGACAACTTCCTCACACACCTCAACAGCCTACACCCTAAAATACAGTTCACCATGGAAACAGAAGCTAACGACCAACTTCCCTTCCTGGATGTCTTAGTCTACAAGAAATCCAATGGCTCCCTAGGACACACCATCTACCAGAAGAAAACACACACAAACTGCTATCTGCATGCTCTCTCACACCACCACCCAGCACAGATCAACTCTGTAGCCAAGACACTCATCTCCAGAACAAAACGCTTAGCTGACGAACAACACCTAAAACCCGAACTACAACTCTCACCAATGTACTAACATCCAATGGATTCCATAGAAATAAGATTACAAATCTAATCCAAAAAGAAACCCCCACTAAAATCCAAGACAAAGAACAAGAAAACGGCAAAGCCCTCCTCCCATACATAAAAGGCACCACAGACAGAATCAGTAAGATCCTCCATAAACACAACATCAAAACAGCATTCTGCACAAACAGAAAAATATCCACCATCCTTAGAAACCCCAAAGATAAAATTGAATTAGAAAATCAAGGAGTATACGAAATCCCATGCACCACTTGTCCCACCACATACATTGGACAAACCAACAGAAGAATAAGTGCACGCATTGAAGAACATAAGAACTCAGTCAAAAAAGAGGCACCAACATCTTCCCTGGTCCAACACCTTAAAGCCACAGGACATGAAATTGAGCAACAAAGATGATTAGGGGACTGGAGGCTAAAACATATAAGGAACGGTTGCTAGAATTGGGTATGTCTAGTTAGAGAAGGACAAGGGGGGACATGATAGCAGTGTTCCAATATCTCAGGGGCTGCCATAAAGAAGAGGGAATTAAGCTATTCTCCAAAGCACCTGAAGGCAGGACAAGAAGCAATGGGTGGAAACTAATCAAGGAGAGAAGCAACCTAGAACTAAGGAGAAACTTCCTGACAGTTAGAACAATTAATCAGTGGAACAGCTTGCCTCCAGAAGCAGTAAATGCTCCAACACTGGAAGTTTTTAAGAAGAAACTGGACAGCCATTTGTCCGAAATGGTGTAGGGTTTCCTGCCCGAGCAGGGGGTTGGACTAGATGACCTCCAAGGTCCCTTCCAACTTTACTATTATTATTATTATTACTTTAAAAATACCAGAACCATTGCCAAAAGTGAACATTTTAATAACAGAATAATCAGAGAAGCCATCGAGATAGAAAAACGCCCACACAGCATGAACAAGCGAGATGATACCTCCCGCCTACCAGCCATTTGGAAACCCGATTGACAAACGACAACACAAAAAATGATACCAGACCCACACTCACAAAAACCACACAGGAGGTCACCACCACACATCCACGCAAAAAACAAACCCAAAGCCACACTGATGACGAGGCACGACCACAAACCAGAAGCCAGACCACAGCTGCATCATTAGCCACTTTAAACCCCTCCAATCCATACATGAAGCAAACTGACACCCTCCATGAAGAGGAGACACGACCACGAACGCGAAGCCAAAAATAGCAAGGCAGCCCAAAATCTTAAACCCCTCTGCAACTCAGACTAACCTGAGCACAACCAAACAGAACACTCCCCCAGCCAATCAGAGCACAGCCAAGCCCCTAACCATTCAGAACACACCTCCACCCAATCAGAACACAGCCAAGCTCCCACCCGAGATATATATATATATATATATATATATATATATATATATATATATATATATATATATATGTATGTTAGGCAGATGTTATAACCTCTAAGCCACGGGTTCTCTCCCACTTTGTTAGCTACCAGGAGAGAGACAGGGGGAGGAGAAATAGCTATACCATTCTCTCTTTATTCTTTGTTAGCAAAACCTAAAAATGTAAAATGATGTCGCAGTTAGTGACTGCTGCTTGTGGATGGCTCTAGATTGAGCTGATACAGGCAAAAGAAAAGAAAAGAAAGAAGATTTCTTTCTCCCATATCTGGGCTGACAGGGTGTTCATTCAAGGTAATATATATATATATATATATATATATATATATATATATATATATATATATATATATATATATACACATACATACATACATACATACAACATGGAAGAGGACCCCTTGAGAAGCAAAGGGATCTTCTCACCATGGATTCAAGGAAAGCGTGCTTTGGAGAAAGTTGATGGCTCCCCCCGAAAGGCCGGCGTAACATTTGTTGAGTCGGATTTTGTCTCGTTTGACCAGCCTTCCGAAGTCACAGGCAGCCTCGGAGCTGATGGGATATTCGGCACTCAGCCTGGAAAACAGGAGAGAAAGGAAGAATTATTCACTTGGTTGACAGAATGCCATATTTGTGGCTCGGAGTTCAAATGTGGGGGTCCTGGCTGGTCTCTGAGCTTGGTTGCTTTCTTGCAGACGTTTCATGATCCAACAATGTAACATCATCAATGGTAGAAAAGAGGGGAGGTAGTGGGGAGAAAGGGAAGGAGGAGGGGATAAGTGGAGGAGGAGGTAGAGGAGAAAAGGGAGAAGGGAGGAGGAGGAGGAAGATTGTGAGGTCCTTGGTACATTCTGAGCTTTGTGATTTTCTTGCAGACGTTTCATGATCCAACAATGTAACATCTTCAATGGTAGAAAAGAGGGGAGGTAGCGGGGAGAAAGGGAAGGAGGAGGGGGAGGAGGAGGAGGAGGAGAAGAAGGAGGAGGAGGAAGAAGAAAAAGAGGAAAAAGAAGACTGCGAGGTCCTTGGTACATTCTGAGCTTTGTGGTTTTCTTGCAGACATTTCATGACCCAACTAGGTAATATAATCAGTTTAAGGGAGTGGGAGTTTTCTCCCTTTTTCTATAGAGTTGCTTTTCCTGTCAGTCTTGGTAGGATGTGGTTTTTTCCCCTCCTTGGCAGAATATTGTTTTCTGCTTAATTGTTTCTCTGGTCCCATGTTAAACACAAAAACAGGCTGGGCAACTTTGGACCAATCACCAGAAGATAGACTGCGAGTTCTAATCTTGCCATAGGCATGAAAGCTGGCTGGATGACTTTAGGTTAATCCCTCCCTCTCAGCCCAAGCCACCTCACAGGATTGTTGTGGCGAAAAAATAGGAGGAGGTAGGTATATTGGATATGTTTATCACCTGGAGTTATTTGTAAAAATAACAAATGTGGGATACAAATAATAAAATAAAATTAAAGAAAATAAAGCAAAGCAAAGTAAAATTTAAAGTAAAATGTAAAGTAAAATAAAATAAGATAAAATAAAAATAAAATAAAATAGGGCAGCAATCAGTCCCAGTTCCTGCCTCTGCCACCTTTTCAGAAACCATCGCTGCAAAAGTTTTGATAATACTCTAGAAAGAGTGCAGAGAAGAGCAACAAAAATGATTAGGGGACTGGAGGCTAAAACATATAAGGAATGGCTGCTAGAATTGGGTATGTCTAGTTTAACGAAGAGAAGGACAAGGGGGGACAAAATAGCAGTCTTCCAATATCTCAGGAACTGCCACAAAGAAGAGGGAGCCAGCTATTCTCCAAAGCGCCTGAAGGCAGGACAAGAAGCAACGGGTAGAAACTCACCAAGAAGAGAAGCAACCTAGAACTAAGGAGAAACTTCCTGACAATCTGAGCAATTAACCAGTGGAACAGCCTGCCTCCAGAAGCGGTGAATGCTCCAATACTGGACGTTTTTAAGAAGAAACTGGGCAGCCATTTGTCCGAAATGGTGTAGGGTTACATGCCTGAGCAGGGGGTTGGACTTGATGACCTCCAAGGTCCCTTCCAACTTTACTACTACTACTACTACTACTACTACTACTACTACTACTACTACTACTACTACTACTACTATTATGGATCATCGCACACAGTCAGCCAGATGTTCAGACTGGATTTGGCATTTTGTCTATCTATCAAGTCCTTACCCAGGACCTGGGATAGGCAGATGTGGATGTTTGATGCTATTACAGGTATCGTCACAGGATGGAAGCAGTTCCTAGTAAGGCCACCTTTTGCAATTGACTAATGGCAAATTTATCAATGCCAATGGGGTTCAAGGGGTGCTCCAGTTGTTTTGGGATTGCACCCAAGGAGCCTATCACTATTGGTACTACCCTTGCTTGCTTTTGCCACAGTCTTTCTATTTCTATTTGTAGGTCTTTGTATTTTGTTATCTTCTCCAGTTCTTTCTCTTCTATTCTGCTGGCTCCAGGCACTGCCACGTCCACTATCCAGACTTTTTTGTCTTTCTTATCGACAATTGTTAAGTCTGGGGTGTTATGTTGCAGGTGCTTGTCTGTTTGACTTCTGAAGTCCCAGAGCAGTTTAATTTTATCATTTTCTATGACTTTCTCTATTTTATGATCCCACCAGTTTTTGCTTATAGGCAAATGATATTTTTGGCAGATCTTCCAATGCACCATTGTTGCTACTTTGTCATGCCGCTGCGTGTAGTCAGTCTGTGCAATCTTCTTGCAACAGCTTACCAGGTGGTCCACTGTTTCTTCAGCTTCTTTGCATAGGTGGCACTTACTGTCTGTTGCTGTCCTCTCAATTTTGACTTTATATGCATTTGTCCTTAAGGCTTGATCTTGTGCAGCCAGAATTAGTCCCTCGGTCTCTTTCTTCAATTTTCCTGCTCTTAGACATTGCCAGGTCTTGTTATTATCTGCTTTCCCAGCTATTTTTTTAATGTATTGGCCATGTAGTGCTTTGTCTTCCCATGCCTCTATTCTGTTCTTCATTTGGTCTTTCTTGTAGGCCAGTTTGGTCTCTCTAGTAGTCAGTAAGCCTTCCTGGTATACTAATTTCAGTGCATCTTCATCATTGTTCTTCAGATATTCTTCCAAAGCCATTTTTTCTTCTTCAACCATCTGATGTACTTTTAGCATTCCACGCCCACCTATTTGCCTTGGTAGATAAAGTCTGTCAATGTCACTGCGTGGATGAAGGGCATGATTCATTGTCATTATTTTTCTGGTCTTCCTATCTATTGCTTTTAGTTCTGCTTGAGTCCAGTCCACTATTCCAGCTGTGTACCTAATAACTGGGATTGCCCAGGTGTTGATTGCCTTTATGGTATTTCCTCCATTGAGTTTGGATTTTAAGATCTTCTTCACTCTCTTGATGTATTCACCTCTAATCTTTTTCTTGACTTCAGTGTGCTTGATGTTGTCAGCTTGAAGGTTACCCAAGTATTTGTAGTATTCTTCCTCATCCAGACTCTTAATGTTATTTTCGTGGGGCATCTTGATTCCTTCAGTTTTCACTACTTTTCCTTGTTTGATAGTAAGTGTGGCACATTTGTCCATGCCAAACTCCATAACAATATCTTGGCTATATATACGGACAGGGTTGAGCAGTGATTCTATTTCAGATGATGTTTTTCCATGCAGCTTCAGATCATCCATGTAAAGGATTATTATTATTATTATTATTATTATTATTATTATTATTATTATTATTATATCTAATTGAAAGTCATGCCCATGAAGTTGCATTTCTCCAGATATTTCAAAAGCCATGTTAGTAAGGAGAACAGAGGCAGGCTAATTACAGGCCAGGTTTCCTCCGCCTCTGCCCACTTTTGCTTAATGTTGTGGATCGGCTCTAATTACTCAATAGATGGTCTGCTTTTCATTCAAGCACCTGTGATGGCACGTGTGGCATTCCCTAGTCCTATTTTTTCCCATTATAAAAGTGGCAGAGATCAATCCCAAGTCACCCAAGCAGGTTGAAGGGGAACTGGAACCTACTAGTCCCCCATTCCTATTTCAAGACCTTCCCCACCAGAACTGGGAATGGCCCCAGGTCCTCTCAGAAGCTCCCTTGGCTGCGCAGGATAGAACCATGGTTTCCCCTCCCCCTTAGTCCAGCATCTTCTCCACCACACCTGAGATTTGGGGAAAGAGACTGGTTTGTAAATAAACAGCTTTGCAGGTTCTCTGTTCTAGGAAAGCTTAGAGAACACAGTTCGAGCAGATGTGCCTTTTACAGCTCCAGACAATCCTGCTGGACTGGGGACTCCAGTGGAAGGGGCCCACCTGAAAAATGAATGTGTGTGTGTGTGTGTTTGTGCTTGTGTGGGCGCAGCTTCCATTAGTTTCGGACTCCTGGACTAATCCCTGCAGTTTTCTGGGCAAGGGTTTTTTCAGAAGTAGTTTGCCATTACCAGTTTCCTAAGGATGAAAGCGAGTGGCTGGCTCAAGGTCACACAGTTGGTTTCTTATTTGAGGTGGGCTAGAACTCTCCTGCTCCTGGTGATTGGCCCAAGGTCACCCAGCCTGCTTTCATGCCTAAGGCAGGACTGGAATTCCCTTTTTTCGTTGTGATTGGCCCAAAGCCACCAACTGGCTTTCACATTTAAGACAAGACTAGAACTCCCCATTGCCTGGTGATTGGTTCATTCAACTGGCTTCCATGGCTAAGGCGTGACTTGAACCCACAGTTTCTTGCTTTCTAGCCGGGTTCCTTAACCACTAAGCCAAACTGGTTCTCTATACCCACCTCTACTATACATGATGATGGTTATAGAGGCAGCAGAAAGAGATCCCTGCAGCGGCTCCCAAAAAGAGAGCTTCCAACGCATAAAGTTCTAAAAGTCAGGGCAAAAGTTTTGTTAGATGGAAAAGAAATTTATAGTGTCCATTATTCTGTGCCAGTTATTTTCAAATTTTGGATGTCAGTTTGAGCTTCCAATCAGGTCAGCTCCCAAAATTCTTCACAGCCATGTTTTGCGTCAGTACACAACCACTGGCTGCTCATTTTCAAGGGTTGTTTCCTGCTTTAGCTCTTAGTTCGGTGCATCCAGGTTTGTGATGTCCAATTGAGGTTAGCCAGTGAGTAAGCCAGTCTATTAATTTTTTCTTAAATTGCACATGGCGAGCCTTAGGACTACCACTCTGTCTCCACCAGTGCAATATATTCAGGGCTTGGGTTTGGAAATCTCTTTTCTGCTACTTCCTCATATGAATTGCAAATCACCTGAGGAGACCTAGTTCCCTCCCTCTTGGAATTTGCAGCAAATTGTGCATGCAAAGCTTTGGTGCCATGAAGCAAAAATCAGCCTGGGGAGATTTACTGAAGATAGGTGATTATGAATGGTGTGTGTGCATATGTGTGTGTACAGCTACTAATACAAACAGGCAATACAAACATTGTGGACAAATTTTCCTCCCACCAGACAGAAGTCCACTAGTAGCTTTGCCAACTATTCCCAAATGCCATCACTCCATAAATACATTCAACTGCTACATTACAACACAAATAGGGCAGAAAGAAAACCTTACAATAAGTTTCTGCCCTCCCCCCATAGTCTTCCCCTGTTGTCTTCCGAGGCTTTACATGAGGACCAATGGCTCCAGGACTCCTTCCTTCTTCTGCAGCTTTCACAGGCATCTGGGTGAATGGTAGAACTTGGGAAGATCTGTTCCACTCTGATTGCATGGTGGCTTTTATTGGATGGCTGGATCAAATGCAATTTCCTGGCTCAAATGGATGGAGGCAGCATTTGGGTCAGTGTGCTCTGCTTCCAAAGGTTGTGGGGGTCATCCATGCAGGGGCTGAAAGATATGAGAACATGGTTCCCTCCCCCCCCCTTTCTGGATGGACTCTCTCAGGAGAGGCAGACAAAGGCATGGAGAACAGAGGATAAGAAAAGAAGAAGTAGAATGGGAGGGATAGTACGCAGACAGAGTGTGAAAAGGCATTAATACTGCAGTGGTTAAAGAAACAGATAGGCAGACAAAATGAGGACATCACAGATGAGGACAAAAGAGAGGCTGGATTCTGGTAAGAGAACATAAATGAAAAGTTTCACCCCAGGGTTCTCAAGGAACTGGCAGATGTGATCTCAGAACCATTGAACTATATTTTTCAAAGATCCTGGAGCACTGGGAAACTACCGGAGGACTGGAAAAGAGCTGATGTAGTTCCCATCTTCAAAAAAGGAAAAAAAATGGATCCAGGAAATTACAGACCTATCAGCCTGACCTCAATACCTGGGAAGATTCTGGAAAAGATAATCAAACAACAAATCAGCAAACACCTACAGGCAAACAAAGTCATTACTAAAAGCCAACATGGGTTTGTCAAAAACAGATCATGCTAGACAAATCTTATTGCATTCTTTGACCCAGTTACAAAATTAGTGGATCAGAGGAATGCTGTGGATATAATTTACTTGGACTTCAGTAAGGCATTTGATAAAGTAGATCACAACCTACTACTTGATAAGATAGAAAAATGTGGGTTAGACAGAATCATCACCAGATGCATCCGTAGCTGGCTGACCGGCCGTACTCAGTGTGTGGTCCTCAATGGAACCGCATTTACATGGAGGGAAGTGTGTAGTGGGGTGCCCCAAGACTCTGTTCTGGGCCCAGTGCTCTTCAACATGGTCATCAACAATTTGGACGAGGGAATAAATAGGGAAATCATCAAATTTGCAGAAAACACCAAGCTGGTAGGAATAGCCAATACTCCAGAAGACAGGCTTCGGATACAGGAGGATCTGGACAGACTTGAACACTGGGCACTATCTAACAAAATGAAATTCAATGGAGAAAAAAGTAAGGTTCTACATTTAGGGAAGAAAAACCAAATGTACAGGTATAGTATAGGGCAGTGGTTCTCAACCTTTCTAATGCCGCGACCCCATAATACAGTTCCCCATGTTGTGGTGACCCCCAACCACTTATACATCACTGGGTGCCAGGGGCGTGGCCAAAGAAAAGGGGAAAAAAATGGCGGACAGCCTTGTTTGGCGACCCCCGTGAAATGGTCGTTCGACCCCAAATGGGGTCCCGACCCACAGGTTGAGAACCACTGGTATAGGGGGTACCTTGCTCAATAGTAGTAACTGTGAGAGGGGCCTCAGAGTTCTAGTGGACAATCACCTAAATATGAGCCAGCCGTGTGCTGCAGCTGCCAAAAAGACCAACACAGTGCTGGGCTACATTAACAGAGGGATAGAATCAAGATCATGTGAAGTATTAATACCACTTTATAATGCCTTGGTAAGGCCACACTTGGAATACTGCATCCAGTTTTGGTCACCATGATGTAAAAAAGATGTTGATACTCTGGAAAGAGTACAGAGAAGAGCAACAAAGATGATTAGGGGACTGGAGGCTGAAACATATAAGGAAAGGCTGCTGGAATTGGGTATGTCTAGTTTAATGAAGAGAAGGGCAAGGGGGGACATGATGGCAGTATTCCAATATCTCAGGGGCTGCCACAAAGAAGAGGGAGTCAAGCTATTTTCCAAGGCACCTGAAGGCAGGACAAGAAGCAACGGATGGAAACTAATCAAGAAGATAAGCAACCTAGAACTAAGGAGAAACTTCCTGACAGTTAGAACAATTAACCAGTGGAACAACCTGCCTCCAGAAGCGTTGAATGCTCCAACACTATAAGTTTTTAAGAAGAGACTGGATAGCCATTTGTCTGAAATGGTATAGGGTTTCCTGCCTGAGCAGGGAGTTGGACTAGATGACCTCCAAGGTCCCTTCCAACTTTATTATTATTATTATGGATCATCGCACAGTCAGCCAGATGTTCAGACTGGATTTGGCATTTTGTCTACCTATCGAGTCCTTACCCAGGACCTGGGATAGGCAGATGTGGATGTTTTATGGTATTACAGGTATCGTCGCAGGATGGAAGCAGTTCCTAATAAGGCCGCCTTTTGCAATTGACTAATAGTGAATTTGTCAATGCCAATTGTGTTCAAGTGGTGCTCCAGTTGTTTGGGATTGCACCCAAGGAGCCTATGACTATTGGTACTACCCTTGCTTGCTTTTGCCACAGTCTTTCTATTTCTATTTGTAGGTCTTTGTATTTTGTTATCTTCTCCAGTTCTTTCTCGTCTATTCTGCTGTCTCCAGGCACTGCCATGTCCACTATCCAGACTTTTTTGTCTTTCTTATTGACAATTGTTAAGTCTGGCGTGTTATGTTGCAGGTGCTTGTCTGTTTAAATTCTGAAGTCCCAGAGCAGTTTAATTTTATCATTTTCTGTGACTTTCTCTATTTTATGATCCCACCAGTTTTTGCTTACAGGCAAATGATATTTTTTGCAGATCTTCCAATGCACCATTGTTGCTACTTTGTCATGCCGCTGCTTGTAATCAGTTTGTGCAATCTTCTTGCAACAGCTTACCAAGTGGTCCACTGTTTCTTCATCTTCTTTGCATAGGAGGCACTTACTGTCTGTTGCTGTCTTCTCAATTTTGACTTTGTATGCATTTGTCCTTAAGGCTTGCTCTTGTGCAGCCAGAATTAGTCCCTTGGTCTCTTTCTTCAATTTTCCTGCTCTTAGCCATTGCCAGCTCTTGTTATTATCTGCTTTCCCAGCTATGGATTAATCCTATTCTGTCTTAGAGTTTGGGTGGGGTATGTAGATTTTAGGTCTATTTGTCTTCCTAAGCTTCTAGCTGCAGGGCTCCAACCTTCCTAAATGGATTATCACATCTGCATTTCTACAGAGCTGACTTCTGTTTGGGAGAGGGAGACTTCGAGCTATTAAGGAAACTGGGCATACTTTTCTGCCTTTTCAAAGACCCTTTGAGGAAATATAATATTCTGCCCATTTAATATTTCCTTCTCTGGAGGGGGTGCTAACTTCCTGCACAACAATATGAGGATTTCTGTTCTCTGCACAAGATTGGAACAGAAAACTTCTAGGGTCACTTCTACTTTGAAGGTTCTGTGACTGTGTCAGCAGAAGCTGAGGTCAACTTACATGATGAAAGCCATCATGCCAGACAGCAGGAGATCTAGAGATCAGGAGACCTTACTCCTTAGCAACACTTTTTACTTATCAAGTAATGTTCTGGCCAACTCTGAACAAGTGGAACGGAAGGATATTTGATTTTCCTGTATCCCTCTATTTGCAGTGCCAAATTCCCACCACTCAGATTTCCTGGCTCGCTCACCCATGGTTTCTACGTAACCCGTGCAATCATCCACAGTTAGGATTTGGTCGAGCGAGTAGAAAGGGGCATTTCAAAAGTCCAGAAGCTTCACCAGGTTGGGCTCAACAATCATCGTGTTTTCAGACCGCAGATCCAGGTGTAGGATGTCCTGTTTGTGAAGATACTTGATGGCACTGAGAATGTGCCACAGGCAGTCTCTGACCTACACTTCTGAGTAGGAAGACCTGGGAAAGAGAAGATGGTAAAAACACAAAAGGGGTCACAGGCGCCCCAAGAGTTTGACTCGGCCCAGAGAGGCCAAGAAAATCAGCCTTAAGGGATAGGACCAGAGGCAGGCAGTCCTCGACTGACGGCCATAGTTGAGCCCAAAATTTCCATTGCTAAGTCATTAAGTGAGTTTGGGCTCCATTTTACGACCTTTCTTGCCACAGTTGTTAAGTGAATCACAGCAGTTGGTATGTGAGTAGCAGGGTTGTTAAATAAATCTGGCTACCCCATTGACTTTGCTTGCCAGAAGGTCACCAAAAAGGGATCACGTGACCCTGGGACACTGTGACTGTCATAAATATGAACAAGTTGCCAAGTGTCCATATTCTGATCACCTGACCATGGGGATGCTGCAAGGGTCATGTGAAAAACGGTCGCAAGTCACTTTTTTGACTGCTCACAAAATGAATGGTCCTTGGTGGTCTCTGAGCTTGATTGTTTTCTTGCAGATGTTTCATGACCCAACTGGGGAACATCATCAGGGTTAGAAGGGAGTGGGGTTTGAAGTGGTGAAGAGGAGGAAGAGGAGGAGGAGGAGGACTGTGGGGTCCTTGGTGCTGTCTGAGCTTGGTGGTTTCCTTGCATATGACCCAACTAGGTAACATCATCAGGGCAAGTGACTTATATAGACAACAGAGACCAAACTCCACTCCTTTCTAGCACTTATGATGTTCCCTAGTGGGGTCATGAAACAGCTGCAAGAAAACCACCCAGCTCAGAGAGCACCAAGGACCTCTCATTTCAACCCTGATCTACAAATGTTCTCCTGTATATCACAATCAATTATGTTAGTTAAGATCATCAGAGACAGCCTGAAGCCTTGTGATGTATGCGAGTTTTAGTGAGCAATTGTGCTTCACGTGCTCTGTTACTACCTGGTCTTGAGAAACAAATACACATGTGGATTTATGGTTTCCATCTTTTAAGCATTATTTGGTTGTTTATTTGAATCTCCTTCAGGTGAGATGATTATCTTTAGGAAAGTAGAGGTTGGTCACAAGGACTTGAGGAAGTATGATGACCTTGTCTAATGTGAGTTGTCACACACTAATGATCCTTCATTAATTCTTCCTGGAAATCAATGTGATCTTGTTGATTGGTCTAATCTCTTTGGATATGAAGATCAGCTTCCAAATGCCTGCTAATTTCACTAGTGCTCTATTTAATGGGTCAGAACAAACAACACCACAAACAGAGATTGTCTGCATATCATTTTTCTCAACCTTGTGACCATTAAGATGGGTGGACTTCAACTCTCAGAATTTCCCAGCCAGCTAGGGTGACTGCAGAATTCTGGGAGGTGAGGTCCACCCCTCTTATAAGTCCCAAGGTTGAGAAACACTGCTATAGACAATGAATCTGTGGTATGTTCACATGGAAGCTAGAAGCATGTAGCTTATGCATGACATCCTGTGGATTTCTGGCATCACATGATATTTAAGTGTCCATTGTTTGGTTGGCCATGACTTCGAGGAAGTGGACTTGCTCTGTTGATTCAAATTGATGATGGGATTGTTGAGGTTTTGATGGTATCTGATGAGACTTACTTTTCTATGATCAAGTGAACCACCAAGTCCACACTCAGCAGTATTGATATTAGACATCACTAGTGTATAAAATGAGAGCACACTACATGCCCTTCTAGCACTGATGATGCTCCCTAGTCAGGTCATGAAATGTCTGCAGGAAATAATCAAGCTCAGAGACCACTAAGAACCCCACAGTTGTCATCGTCATCATTCTCCTCCTCCTCCTCATTGTCACTACTTCAAACCCCACTTCCTTCTAACCCAGATGATGTTCCCTAGTTGGGTCATGAAACATCTGCAAGAAAACAATCAAGCTCAGAGACCACCAAGGACTTCAACCTTTTTTCCCCTTTGCTGCAGGTGATGAAAAGGTCCTCAAATCAACCAGAAACTCAAGAGAGAGAAGGTGAAGAAAGCCTTCCAGATCACTTAAAGTCATGTTTGTTGCCTGTTGAGTGATTACTTTTGTGCCCATCACTTTTCCATTGACTCACAAGGGCATGTTCTTTATCAAGATGAAACAATTGGAGTGGTTACAAAGTGATGCTTTGCACTTTGGCAAGATAGGTTGTGTGTGTTGACATCAGCAATCAAGTCCCTGATGACCTGAATTCCACTTTGTGGACAATGTAGATCTGCAGTATTTCAACATCCATTAAAAATGTGTCATTCATTCGTTCCTTCCCTTCCCTTCCTTTCCTTCCTTTCCTTTCTTTTCCTTTCCTTCCTTCTTCTCTCCTTCCCTCCCTCCCTCCCTCCCTCCCTCCCTCCCTCCTTTCTTTCTTTCTTTCTTTTATTTTTTCTCTTTCTTTCTTTCTTTCTTTCTTTCTTTCTTTCTTTCTTTCTTTCTTTCTTTCTTTCTTTCTTTCTTTCTGGTTTTTAGCATAACTATTGTAAAACATCCCCGTGACCATATGCCACTGCAAACAGTCATAAATGCACCCATCTTCGCTCATATGACCCTAGAGGAGGTTGTATATCAGAACTTCAAACAAGGGGTCACAAGTCCCCTTTTTCAGGTTGGTCATAATTTTGAATTGTCGCTAAGCAACTGGTTGTAATGCGAGGATTACATGATTACCGGCCACTCTCTCCAGTACAGGTAGTCCTCGACCTACGACTAAGACTGTGCCCCAAATTTCATTCTTAAGTAGGACATAGGTTGAGTGAATTTTGACCCATTTTTATTCCCTTTCTTGCCAAAGTTATTAACTGAATCCCTGCAGTTGTTAAGTTGTAGAGTGAATCCAGCTCCCTTGTGGATTTAGCTTGTTAGAAGGTTGCAAAAGGGGATCACGTGACCCCGGGACACAGTGACCATCATAAGTATGAGTCAGTTGCCAAGCACCTGAATTTGGATCACATGACCATGGGGATGCTGCAAGAGTCATGAGTGTGAAAAATGGTCACAAGTCACTTTTTTCAATGCCATTGTAACTTCAAACGTTCACTAAGTGAACCATTATAATTCGAGGACCACCTGCATGTTGTTATGGGATTGGAGGGCAGAAGTCAACAGAAATTATATATAAGTGATTTCCTTCTCAGCTCCCTTGACAAAATCAACTTGATTTATGATGACAGCTGCCCTTCCTTCTCCAGCTTCTTTGATCGTGATGCCATCGTGGTTCCTCACGTCTCTGATGGCATTTTGTCCTCTCCTAAGATGGTTGTGTCATTTGTGTTGATTAGTGTGACATCACCTTGTTGAATCAATTATGATTGTTGAGGCTTGTTTACAATACATGTGAATATACAATACATTCTTTTAAAAAATTTTACAATTTTGGAGTCAGATGTTTTGCCCGTCTTCTTCCCCATTATGTTCAGCTTCAAAGAGGTGTTTCAAGGTCCACTCTTCGGTCTCTGGGCCTCTCCTGAGTGTTATAGGTGGTACTTCTGGTGTTGCTTCAATATTGGAACTGTGGTCCACCAACCGCAGGTTTATATGTGTCCAATGGATCCAGGAGTTTATTTCTGCGACTTTTATTGCTGTGTGTGTTGTCAACAGGACTCGGAAGGGGGTGGCCCACTTAGGTTGCAGTGGTGATTTTCTGATATAGACCTTTATCCAGATTCAGTCGCCTGGCTTGAAAGGATGCAGGTTTTCTTCCAATGGTAGGGTCTGCGTCAAGGCACTCTGTTTCCACAACTCCCGGAGCTGCTATTGTAGGGCTATAAGATAAGAAGATAGGACCACTTCCCCTCTCTCTAGGCAAAAGGAGTGTGGGTCCAGACTTTTTAGTGTGTCAGGTGGGAGACCAAACAATAATTCGAAGGGGAAGATGCCCAGATCCTGTCTTGGCCAGGTTCTAAAGTGGAATAGGGCTATGGATAATACTTGGGGGCAGAGTAGGTGTGGCTCGTGGCATAGCTTATCCAGGAGGGTCTAACTCTCTGTTTTGATGTTCTATGCCCCCTGAGGAGTGAGGGTGTGAGGGGATCCTCTCTGATTCCAAGTGCCTGGAGAACATAGGTGACAACTAGTGACACAAAATGTGTCCCTCTGTCCATATCTAAGACAGTTGGGACCCCGAACCTGGGCACTAAGTTTTTTGGTAAGTGTCTAACTGTCTCCAGGGCTGTGGCATGATGGCATGGCAGCATTAGTATACCTCTACCCAATGGATTAACTGGTCCCTGCACACCAGTATATACTGGTAACCACTAGCCTTTGGAAGTTGTATGTAGTCCAGCTGAAGCTTTTCAAAGGAGCATTGGGCCCATGGCCTTCCCCTTTGGTGGATTGCCTTTTTGGAGGATGAATTGTTTTCTTGGCATGTTTGACATCCTCTGGCTAAGCAGGTAGCCTCACTGTACACTCCTGGAGCATACCATATCCTCCTTATGGTGCCCACCATTGCCTGTGTCCCGCAGTGTCCTTTAGAATGCAGTTGCTGGCAGATTAAGCACAGTAGACACCTAGGGGCTATGGGTCTACCATCAGGGACCCACCAGAAACCATCGTGATAGGTTGCTTTGCATTTTTCTTTCAGTCTAGGTATTGTATTTTGTTTTCTAAGTGCATTGCTGGGTAGACACTGGCACGGGTTGGGTAGCAGCCCATTTAGCTGTGGCATTGGAGAATTGGTTACCTTTCGTGATGCTGGAGTCATCTCTTTGGTGGGCTCTACAGTGGATGACTGCAAGGGAGGAAGGCAACTGGATGGCTTTAAGTAGATCAGATATAAGGTCAGCGTGGGCAATTGGTTGGCCATGCAATGTTAAAAAAACCTCTTTGCTTCCACAGAGAACTGGTCACATGACAGACTCCAAAAGCATATCTGGAGCCTGTATATATATTGGTAAACTGGTTCTCAGCCATCTCACACGCTTTTCTCAATGCAATTAGCTCAGGTGCCTGTGCACTGTAGCGCAGTGGCAGCACACAAGCTTAAACTGTTTCATGGAGGGAAATGACGGCCGCCCCTGTAATTCCCTTTCCTTCTTGTAAGAGGAACCATCGGTGAATAGTTCTAATTCTGGGTTTTGCAAGAGGGTGTCAGTCAGATCTGGGCGAGTCAATTCAGCATCCTGTACTAAGTGTACGCCGTTGTGCAAGGGTTCAGCTGACAATTCAGCAGGCAGGAAGGGTTTAGGGTATTGCAACGCTCAAAGGAGATGTGCTCTGCATAGTTAGGAATGCATTTCTACAGACTTGGGAAAAAATAAAACAAAAACAGTATATAAGAATTCCAATGTGGTTATCCCCAACAGAAGCTCTGAAATACCCAAACCTACTGGATATAAACAAGATAATTAGATACAAGGAAGGAAATCTGAAAACAAAACAAGAATTGGAACAAGATATTGGCAGAGAGATTGACTGGTGGATATTTACACAAATTCAATCTAAATATAAAGAGGACAAAAAATTATATGAAATACAAAAAGAGCTGCAAGAATTGGATAAAATTATACATGGAACAGAAATAAAATTAATTAGCAATTTATACAAATACCTATTGAGATATAAAATGGAAGACGAGGTTGTCAAAGACACAATGATTAGATGGGCAAAATTTTTTGGATACAAATAGAATTGGAGAAATGGAAACAATATGGGAAATAACTATAAAATTGACTATGTCGGCGGCATTCAAGAAAAACCAGTTGAAGATGTTTTACAGATGGCATCTTACACCAGCAAAGCTTGCCAAGATGTTCCAGAACAATTCGCCAACATGCTGGAAATGTAAAAAAGTACATGGAACATATTATCATTTATGGTGGACATGCCCAGTTGCGAAAAAATACTGGACTACAATAAGAAAATGGATCGAATAATAACGGCGGCAAGAATAGCATATGCACAGTGCTGGAAAAATGAGAATTTTTCTCATCAGAGGAAGAAGTGATAAGAAAAATCCTGGACTGTGTTGAGATGGACAAATTAACAAAAGAGATAAAAGAAAAGGAAGACACAGAATACTATATAACATGGAACAAGTGGTATGACTGGTTGGAGACTAGAAATAATAGAGGACAATAAATATGGAAAGGTCAAAAGTGAAAATATGTGTATAATAATGTATAATAATAATAATAATATGAGTTATTCTTAGTAAGAAGTAGAATATGAAGGAAGAAAAATGTAAATAAGAAACAACGGGGCAATAAGGACAAATATTCTAAAGAAGAATAAGGGGGGAAATGTAAATAATAGAAAATTAGCGTTACGTAATCACTGTAAAAAAAGGGGGGAGTATATACTGTGTGTGTATGCATGTTATGTTTTGCTTTGTTTTGTTTTGTTTTGTTGGTTAAAAATAAAACTAAATTAAATTTTTTAAAAAGGAAATGTGCTCTGATATAAATAACTCTGCTTTGTATTGGGCTAGGCGCTGTTGTGTGATAGCTTGTGTTTATGATTTTAGCAGTGTAGCAAACATGTCATGGCGAACTTGTAAGGTGAGGGAATGACCTAGGACTAAGTCTTTTGATTGCTTAACCAGTTCCACTGTTGCGGCCACTGTTTTTAAACAGGGAACAGCTCTTCTTGCTACCGGTCTAACTGGACAGAGTAACCCCATTCAAGGACTGAGGTTGGTTTTCTCCCTTCCTTTTTTTCCCCGTCAAGGGTTAACTGCAATTCCTGGCTTGTTTCATCAAGCAAAATTCCTCCCTGGGAAAACGCCTATTTTTCTCCTAAGAGCCGGTATGTTTAAAAGGCTGTTTGTGCTTGAACTACACACACTCTTCAAGATGTCCTTCTGGGTGGCAGTCGTGGTTGCCTTGGTGGTCAGTCTTTTTGGGGCCTTCTACCTCATGGGCTTCTTCCGCCAAAAACGACCCAATGAACCCCCTTTGGACATAGGACTCATTCCCTGGCTTGGACATGGATTACACTTCCGAAGTGACAGTCTGGATTTCCTGCAAAGCATGCAGAAGAAACATGGAGATATCTTCACCACCTTGATTGCAGGACAGTATTTCACCTTCTTGATGGACCCGTTGTCTTTCGGTAGCATCTTCACGGAAGCCCAAAGCAAACTGGATTTTATTTCATTTGCAGCTGAGCTGGTTCTCAGGTTGTTTCAATTTGAGGCCTCCCATGACACTCACAAGATCCTCAAAGTCTCCAGCGCAAAACATCTGAAGGGAGAGGGCCTGGTGGTGATAACCGAAGCCTTGATGGACGCTTTACAGGCCGTCTTACTTCAATGGCAAGAAACCTCCAAAGAGGATCCAAAGTCCTGGAAAGAAGACGGCTTGTACCACTTCTGTAACAACACGGTCTTCCGAGCTGGGTATCTGGCTTTGTATGGCACCGAACCAGCTAAAGGTGAAAATCAGAAAGAAAAGGCGGAACAAAGAGACCAGCATCACACCGAAGAGATATACATTGAATTTTGCAAATACGACAAACTCATCCCACGCCTGTTATACTCCTTGTTGACTCCATGGCAGTGGAGCCAAGTGAAGAACCTCTGGAACTACTTCTGGCAGGTGCTTTCGGTGAAGAACATCTACCAGAAGGAAAACACCAGCCGGTGGATCAGTGACCAGGCTCAACAGCTGGCCGAAAGTGGGATTTCAGAAGAGATGAGAGACCGATACATGTTCCTGCTCCTTTATACTGCTCTAAGTAACACCAGTCCAGCTTCCTTCTGGCTTCTGGAGTACCTGATGAAGCATCCCAAAGCCATGGAAGAGGTCAAGAAGGAGATCCTGGAGGTGGTGAAGAAGTCAGGCCAAGAGGTGACCTCCCGTGAGAAGCCCTTGAATGTCACCAAGGAGATGCTAAACCAAACGCCCATCCTGGACAGCGCTTTGGAAGAGACCCTGAGGTTAGTGACAGTGCCGTTGTTGATCCGGTTGGTTTTACAAGACATGGATTTGAAGCTCCACAATGGAAAGTCCTACTTGTTGCGTAAAGGTGACAAAATTGCCCTCTTTCCTTACCTCTCGATCCACATGGACCCTGAAATCCATCCGGATCCCCAGGTCTTCAAATATGACCGTTTCCTCAGCCAAAACGGCAACAAAAAGGAATTTTTTAAGAATGGCGAGAAGGTGAAATATTTCGCCATGCCTTGGGGAGCTGGGACCTCCATGTGTCCCGGCCGCTACTTTGCCACCAATGAAATCAAGCTTTTCACCTTCCTGATGCTGGCTTGTTTTGATCTGGAACTGATCAATCAGCAGGAGGAGATCCCTCCCACCAACAAGACCCGCTACGGGTTTGGGGTGATACAACCCATGAATGACGTCCAATTTAGGTACCGATGCCGGTGCTAAAGGCCAAGGCTGCGATCCGCACACACGATGATCCAAGATAACCAGGGAGATTTCACCAATGAACTGGTTTATCTCTATGTAGTAGAATTTCTCTCTCTCTCTCTCCCTCTCTCTCTCCCTTTCTCTCCCCCCCTTTCTGTCTCTCTCTCTGTGTGTGTATGTCTGCCTGTGTGTGTGTTTGTATGCTAACCTTTCCTTTCTTTTTCATACTTAGCTTGCACATGATAATCTAGGATAATCTGGGACATATCACTAGTATATTAATTTATCTATGTTATTTAATCAGACTCTTTGTGTGTATGATTGTGTGTGTGTGTGTGTGTGTGTTTGTGTGTGTGTTAACTCCTTTTCCTTTTGCGCACAATCTAGGATAATCAGGGATATCTCACCAGTGAACTATAACATTATGAAAACATTGTGTGTGTGTGTGTGTGTGTGTTAACCCTTTTCTTTATTTGTGCACACTTATCTTGCACAGGGTAATCTAGGAAAACCAGAGGTATGTCACTGGTGAACTAATTTATCTCTATGTTATGGAATCAGACTGTGTGTGTGTGTGTGTGTGTGTGTGTGTGTGTGTGCGCGCGTATCTGTGTAATGACCAGGACTTAGGGGACAGTATCAATTGTGAATACATCCAGATGGCCCCACTCTCTCTGGCTACTTGCAGACCCATGATTGCAAGGTCATGAAAAGACAGCAAAGGAAACACCCAATATTCTACCCCACCCGGGAACATGTGGTGCCTTGGGGAAACACCCAATATTTTACCCCACCCGGGAACATGTCATGTTTGGAAACACCCAAACCACCAAAACAGAACATATTAGCTACTTCTGCTTTCTTCCTTTTTTATCTACAGTGTGCCAACCTTAAAGGGCAAAGTCTCTATCTTATGTGTGTCAGCTTTGCTGGAGCATAACTTATGTAATCAAAGTAGGCATAAAAATAAGGCCTTTTCGATATTTGGAGCTTTTCTCTTTTTAGAGAAGCCTGTCTTTACTCAGCTGAATAAACGCGTAACTCTTGAAGGCAACTTCTGGTTTCCTATATTTTTTATCAAGAAAAAAAAAATGCATATCAATTTTGGTGAGCTCTTGTGCAGGAGAGGTGCTCAGTCCTAGGGAAGGGGAATGGCACCAAGCGCGCTCTGGGGTTTCCTGGAGGTGCCCCCCTTCTTGACTCTTCACAGGAACTGATTTTTTTTCTTTTTGTTGTGGTCGTTGCCTTCACTTGGTTCCTGCATACTCAGGAGGGCTGAAGATAAGGTAAGCTTATATTGCTTTATTGCACAGGCTTGCCCAGGGGAGTGTTTGTATATGTGTGTAACAGTGTGTCTGTTTTCTTGAATCATTTCCCACCGTTGACCAGAGCTGGACGGAAGGGTTTGCATCAGCTGCACCTGGGCTCCCCCTCATGTTTGGGGGTGATGGGGCTGCTTAGAAAGCAAGTGTCATGGTTCCAACTAATGAAACAGTTAAAGAATTTCCAGGCATTGTTCATCCTAAAAAGTCTTTAATTATGAAACAAATTTTCGACACAGCATGGTGGATGCCAAGATCTGAATTCCCCTCTCCTGAGCACATAATATTCCAGCATAATCCCCTCTTCTAATTTTCAGTCATAAATCACATTCTCCAATCAGTTTGAAGGGCAACGTCTCCCTTCTGTTCTATAGCCCACGGTTTCTTATCTTAACTAATCCCCACACACATTCTTCCTCCTCCCCTCCTGGCATCATCTAATTTAACTCTAAAAATACCACACAGCTTATACAGAGAGTTGCTGCCTTTTCATATTTTGTCAAAGGAAGAACATCCGATGTTAGCAGCATTGACAACAAGGGGCGCTAACTTTGTACTCTCATGCTCCAACGAGTTGTGAGTGATGTGTGATTTGAGGTTTGTGGCTGCTCCTTATATATTTCCCGCTGTTGAGTAGGCCTAGGCGTGATACTTGTCCAGCCACCCGTAGGCCCCTGCAAGGCTGTTAAGCCTTTAACCAGAAGTCTTTACATCGCAAGAGGAATTGGTGGATCTCTTGTGGCCCAACAGGCTGTACAAGTAGTGTGAGAGATTAGACACATGGGCTCAGCCCAAGGAAAATTTGTTAGAATGAATAAAAAAAAGAACGTGCCCTCAGCCCCCTTGAGTGTGTTATCAGGAACTTTGATAAGCTTAAAACCTGTCGGGATATGAAAATTGAAACTCTAACTAAATACAATGCCCTCTGGCATCAGGACATGCCTACTGTTTGGCCCAAAGGGGGGGGTCCATAGATTTGGGTTTTTTTGAACCTATGGGAGATTATGCTCAAAGAGGCATGGTTCATGATCAACAAGTTTATTATGCACTTTTTTGGATTTTACAAAGGAATAAGCAGATGCTTAAAGACTGTGGGTTGTGGCAACTTCCCACAGCACCATCTTTTTCTGCTTTGTTCTCTGCTCCACCACCTTATAAGGGGATTTACCCCCTCACAGAGCAGGTAGCTATTAGAAGGGGGAACACTAATATGGTCCTGGTTCAAGCTCTCTTCTCCACATCTGACCTTTATGCATGGAAGGTCCGGTTAGGTTCTTATACTGCAGCCCTACACAAGTATTCTGAATTGGTTCTGTTTATTATTTGAACTCATAACCCTAATTGGGCAGACCTCCAAGCCATGCTGGATGTCTTTTTAACATCAGAGGAAAGGCGTCTGGTAGGAAATGCTGCAAAAAGATTAGCTGAAGAAAGGAAGGTCCTTTGTCCTGAAACTGACCCTACATGGGTCGTTGATATTTATGATAGTAGACATTATGAAGACTTAACAGGCTTTCAAGACATTCTTGTCACTGCATTGCAGACTGCTATCTCTAAACAGAAAAATTTGAGCAAAATTTATGACGTTCATCAATTGCCATCCGAGAACCCCAGTGACTTCCTTGAGTGCCTCTATCAAGCCTTCAGAAAATATAGTGATTTGTTAAAGACTATTATGAATGACTTTACAAGGCAGAGGAAATACCCAAAGAAAAAATACAGCAGTACTTTGAAAAAGCAGACTTACCCAAAATTCCGGAAAATATTTGAAATATATTACATGGAAAAATATCACTGATGGAGATTATAGAAGCCATAAAAAGGCAAAAAAAGGATAAGATGTCGGGCCTAGATGGACTGCCTGCAGAATTTTATACCTCACTACAGGATATACTAAGTCTGATTTTGAAAGAACTGTGCAATGAAATCTTATTCAAGGCTAAAATACTGAAGATGTGGACTGAAGCTAATATTACTCTAATACCTAAAGAAGATACTGATCTGACACAAATAAAAATTATAGACCAATATCATTATTGAATGAAGATTATAAAAAAATTTCCTCAATAATGGCAGAAAGAATTAAGAAATTTCTGATTGAATTTATACACACAGACAAAAATGGCTTTTTGTCTAAAAGACAGATAAAAAATAACCTGAGAATAATTCTTGATATGCTAGAGTATTATGAAATTTATCCATGGAAACAGATGATGTTAATATTCCTTGATGTACAAAAAGTATTTGATAACGTAAACTGGCAATTTATGTTTCAGCAGCTTGTAGAAATGGACTTTGGAAAAAATTTCATAAATGCAATGCAAACAATCTATGATAAACAGACTGCTAGAATAATTGTAAATGGAGACTATACAGAGAACTTCAAAATCAAAACGGGTTCAAGACAGGGATGTCCATTATCCCCACTGCTATTTATATTATCATTGGAAGTATTGAATAGAAATATTAGACAAGATGTAGAAATTAAAGGACGAGATAAAAGATGAAAAATATAAATTACAAGCATTCATGGATGATTTAGTTTTTATACTGGAAGAACAACTTGAAACAAACACTAAATTGCTAGAGAAAATAGAAAAAATTGGAGAAGTGGCAGGTCTGAGAATAAATAGAGAAAAGACCTAAATCTTAACAAAAAATTTAACAAAAAAACAGAAAAGCCAATTCACACAAAAAAAACCCAAATCTTCAAATAGTTAAAAAAGTTAAGTACTTGGGAATCTATTTAACAGCAAGATGTATAACAGTCAAAGAAGATAATTATACACAATTGTTAAAACAAATAAAATTGGACTTGGAAAAGTGGAAAAACCTTCAATTGTCAATGTTGGGGAGAATAGCTACAGTGAAAATGAATATTTTACTGAAAATACTCTTCTCATTCCAAACAATTCCTGTAAGACTGGGAAAAGCTTTTTTTAATGAACTGAACACAATAATGTTGAAATTTATCTGGCAAGGGAAAAAAGCCTGAATTAAAGTGAAAATGCTACAAGAAGCTAAAGATAGTGGAGGATAAGGACTCCCAGACTGTAGGTTGTACTATCAAGCAACTATCTTAAGATGGCTTAAAGAATGAATAAAGCTCAGAGATAAAAGACTATTGTACTTGGAGGGGCATGACCTGCAGATTGGTTGGCATGCCTTTCTGTGGTACGAAAAGAATAAAATACATAGATACTTTCAAAACCATTTTATAAGAAATGCACTTCTTCTAGAATGGGAAAAAAAGAAAAGAAAAAATTTACATTAAGATACCTGAATGGCTTTCAACAATGGAAGCTTTTGCTTACCCAAACTTAATTAACTTAATTAAGTTGTGACCTATAAAGATATTCTGGATAATGAAGGGAAACTGAAACATAGACAAGATCTACAACAACAAGGTATCGATTTAGCATGGTGGCCATACATGCAAATTCAAACAAGATATGAAAAAGACATGAAGACAATGGGATTTTATAAAGAACTGACAGAACTTGATCAAGTATTGTTAAAGACAGAGGATAAGTTGATTAAGAAACTTTATAGATTTCTGCTAAATCTAAAGATGGAAGAAGAACAAGTAAAAGAAACAATGATAAGATGGGCAAATTACTTTGGGTACACTAGAAGACTGGCAAAAACTATGGGATAGAAATATTAAACTAACTAAAGCTGTGCCATATAAAGAAAACTTGTACAAAATATTTTACAGATGGCATATGACACCAGTGAGACTAGCGAAAATGTTTAAAAATACCTCAAATAATTGTTGGAAATGTAAACAAAGGCCATGTACTTACTACCATTATCTGGTGGACATACCCTAAAGAAAAAAGGTTTTGGGTTAAAATACATTCATGGTTGGAAAAGATGATTAAAAAACAAATAGACTTTAAACCAAAATTGTTTCTGCTAGGAATAACAGGAGCTAATTATGAGAAGGAGAGCAGATATCTAATATTACATGTTTTAACAGCAGCAAGAATTGTATTTGCCCAATATTGGAAAAATGAAAATTTACCAATTGAAGAAGTATTAATTAAAGAAAGTTTAGAGTGTGCAAATAGATTGACTTTAGAGATTCAAGAGAAAGAAAATTCAGTTTACTTTAGAACATGGGATAATTTTTATCAATGGCTAGAAAAATGACTCAGAGAGAAAGGAATGTAATATATAATTCTGAACACGTACTAGCAAAAAGGACACTATGGAGTGATTAGTTAATATTACCTAAGATAGTTAACCATATTTATTATTATCACCTATTACTATATCTACTATTGTTGTTTAAATATATGTATCCAGACAATATGCTGTTTGCTAAACATCAAAAATGTTACCTGGTGAAACCCCAGCCCCAACCCCAATCCTGACCCCAACCCTAACCTAAACCCCAATTCTAACCCTGACCCCATTCTACCCACCCTTTAAAAATTAATAAAACTTTTCAAAAAAAAAAAGAAAAAAAAAGAAAATATAGTGAGTTGGAGCCAGAAGCTCAGAAAACTTCCGCTTAGTGAACATGCTCTTTATTGGGCAGAGTGCCCCAGATATTAGGCACAAATTATTTCAGCTGACACAATTGAAAAATTGTTGGAAGTGGCTTATAAAACCTATGTATCAAGACCAGAAGTAACAGCCAAAGGGGTTAAAAGGGATGAAAAATTAAGTATTGTCTTGCTAGCTCAAGCTCTACAACAGGCGCCCCTAGTGGGAGGGGGAAGAAGTTGGACTCGCGGAAGAGGATGGCGAGGAGCAGTAGGGTTCCCTGGGGAGAAAAGTAGAATGATGTCTCCAAGATTCTAGGCACGCCTGGAACGTCCAATGCAGTCTTTTGCCCTAAGACAAGACCAGTGTTGTATCTGTAAGAAATCTGGCCACTGGAGCAGGGAATGTCCTTTGCGTTCCTTTCCCAGCCGTCCTATAGGGCATGTTACTCCACAACCATGCTTTACATACTAGGGGAGTTCAGATGGCATTTAATAACATTAAAACTATTTTAGTCAATGCTCCAGCCCTTGACATTCCTGATGTCACAAAATCATTCACCTTGTATGTGGCTGAAGGTAAAGGGGTGGCTGCTGGGGTCCTCACTTAAACCCTTGGTACTTGGTCTCGCCCTGTAGCCTATTTTTCCAAACAACTGGATCCTGTTGCTCAAGGATGGCCAGCATGCCTTTGGGCTGCTGCAGCTGCCGTTCTTCCCTTGGAGGCTGCTGAACAATTAACCTGTCATGCCTCCGTCGGAGCCTGAATTTGCGGAGGAAAATGAACTAGAACGGGACCATATGAAGGCGGAGGGAGAGGTGTCTGTGGCTTCAGAGGAATGTGGGGAAGAGCAGGCCAAGGCAGGCCAGGGCCCTTCAGGATTGGAACAGGAGGGGCAAGAGTTCAGGCAATGAGCAAGGGCCGCCCCCGCTTGATCCTAGAGCACGGAGTATGAAGAGAGGGAGGGAACAACGCAGGCAGGCTCAGTTACTCAGGAAGAGAGCTTCCTGCTCTTCTCCACAAGGAACACCTGGAGATTGAGATTTAAGGAGACACCGTGGGGAGGGGCATTTGTCGGGAACAAACACTGATTCTTGGAGTGTTGTGTGTATTGTTGCTGATCTCTTGTTCTGTGACTTCTGTTTGGAAACCTGGAAACTTGAACTATTGGATTGACTGACCAGGTTACTTGAATGTTTAAAGACCTCGGACTGTATTTCGGATTCTCTCGTTTGAAAACTGCTCAGACAAGCTAGAATTCAAACAGACTCATTAAGTTTACCGTATATTCCGGCGTATAAGACGACTGGGCGTATAAGATAACCCCTGACTTTTGAGAAGATTTTCATGGTTTAGAACAGTGGTTCTCAACCTTTCTAATGCCGCGACCCCATAATACAGTTCCCCATGTTGTGGTGACCCCCAACCACTTATACATCACTGGGTCCCAGGGGCGTGGCCAAAGAAAAGGGGAAAAAATGGCGGACAGCCTTGTTTGGCGACCCCCGTGAAATGGTCGTTCGACCCCAAATGGGGTCCCGACTCACAGATTGAGAACCACTGGTTTAGAAAGTCATCTTATATGCCGGAAAATGGGGTACTTAGATTTCAGTAAAGTATTTGACAAAATAGACCACAACCTACTCCTTGGTAAGCTAGAAAAAGATGGAATAGACAACATCACCACCAGATGGATCTGTAGCTGGCTGACAAACTGTACTCAATGAGTGGTCCTCAATGGCACTACATCCACATGGAAAGAAGTAGGCAGTGGGGTACCACAAGGTTCTGTCTTAGGCCCAGGACTCTTCAATATCTTCATCAATAATTTAGATGAGGGAATTGAAGGGGAACTCATCAAATTTACAGATGACACCAAATTGACAGGAGTCGCCAACACCCAAGAAGACAAATTCAGGAACTGAAAAGATCTTGACAAACTTGAACAACGGGCCCTATCCAACAAAATGAGTTTCAATGTAGAGAAAAGTAAAGTCTTATATTTAGGCAGAAAAAAACCAAAGGTACAAGTACAGATTGGGCGAGATCTGGCTTAATAACAATAACTGTGAGAGGGACCTTGGAGTCCTAGTGGACAATCACTTGACTATGAGCCAGCAGTGTGCAGCTGCAACCAAAAAAGCTAATACAATCCTGGGTTGTATAAACAGAGGCACCGCTTCATAAAATCCTAGTAAGACCACATCTGGAATATTGCAGCCAATTTTGGTCACCATATCACAAAAAAGATGTTGAGAGTTTGGAAAAAATTCAGAGAAGAGCAACTAAGATGATCAAAGGCCTGGAGACTAAAACATGTGAAGAACAGCTGTGGGGCTTAGGTTTGGCTAGTCTAAAGAAAAGAAGAAATAGAGGAGACATGATAGCAGTATTCCAGTATCTGAGGGGCTGCCACAAGGAAGAGAGGGTCAGGTTGTTCAGCAGAGCACCAGAGGGAATGACAAGAAACAACGGTTGGAAACTGATGAAAGACAGAAGCAACCTGGAATTAAGGAGAAACTTCCTGACAGTGAGGACAATCAACCAGTGGAACAGCTTGCCTCCAGAAATCGTGGGCACTCCATCACTGGAGATTTTTAAGAAGAGACTGGACATCCACTTGTCTGAGATGGTATAAGTTCTCCTGCATGAGCAGGGGCTGGACTAGAAGACCTCCAAGGTTCTATTCTATTCTATTCTATTCTATTCTATTCTATTCTATTCTATTCTATTCTATTCTATTCTATTCTATTCTATTCTGCTTGTAGCTCTGCAAGAAGAAAAGTATATCCAGGCAAGTTTATGCCAGAATATATTAAATGAATCGCCTCCCCCCCCCCCAGTTTTCCATCCGTGGGAGCACTGTCCTTGGCCTCAAGAAGATATGGATTCTGCCCAGTGAGCTTAAAGGAATAAAGTTCGCCTTAGCTCCTGATGTCCCCCTGCTGAAACATTTTACTGCATGTAAGTGTCGTTAAATGTTCCCAATCAATCCCATCCAGCATTCTTTTCAAAGTCACCTCTCCTCTCAGCACATTGGAAGCAACATAAATAAGCACTGGCTGGTTCTTGGTCCAAAGTTTCTGCTCAGACTTTGTAATTCAATACCCCTCTCTTTCCTATGGTAAACCTGCATTTGCTGTTTCGCTGCTTCTTTCTATTCCCCTCCATCCCCACCCCACCCCACCCCCTATTCCCCTCCCTCAAGTCAGCATTAAACTTCCGTTCCGTCTATGTGGACTGATGAAATGTATGAAATCTGTTTCTGGCAGAAAAAAAAAAGCTTTCCCAAAGAGAGCACCAAGTATACAGAGATCAGAAGTATGAACAGTGGCAGTAGCGCTGCTATGGTCGGGCTGCTCAGGCAAAGAGGACAGGCTATGAGAGGAGAAGAACTTTGAGGTATTGCGCGGGCAAAGTGAGTGAGCATTTTTTTTCTTTTGCAGAGTGTGCCAGCAGGGAAATGGGTGCGCTAATTCTCCTCTAAAGAAATAGCTACCGCAGGTGGGTGAGGAGAAGAGGACTTTGGTGGGCCGCGCGAGACAGAGAGAGAGAGAGGGAGGGATGGAGAGAGGTAGAGAGAGAGGAGGGGGAGAGGGAGAGAGAGATTAGTGTGCTTGAAATGCAACAAAATATGTGAACCTGCGTGGAAAGAGTATGTTATGTCTGTGTAACATTGAGTCAATCTGTTTTTATCCCAAAACGGGGAGGAGGGGGAAGAAGCGTGCAAGGAAAGAAAAAGGCAATTTTACTTCTTTCCATTCCTGTGGAAGTCGAACCTCTCCCCCCCCTCCTCCTTTGCTCTCCGTCTCGCGTCCTCCTAGATTTGCCGCAGTGAGGTGGAGGCTTTCCGCAAGTACGGTATATTCCGGCGTATAAGATGACTGGGCATATAAGGCAGCCCCCAACTTTTGAGAAGATTTTCAGGGTTTAGAAAGTCATCTTATATGCTGGAAAATACGGTATGACTTCTTCCTTGTTATCTCTATGGCCTTGAATACTTTCTAATGCTAATCAGACTATATCTGAACCTACTTTCAGCCAGAGTCAGCTGAAGGGGTGTGTGTGTTTTTATGTTGGAGGCTTGCCAGTAAACATCGGAGCATTTGGGGAAAATTTGGAGCAATAAAAGAACTGTTTGAATTGTCAGCTGACTGCATTGCCACTGTGCTGTGCCCTGGGTCATCACATAACCTTTGGGGCTTCTATCACAGTGGAATCACCCCATTCCATCCAGGATTTGTTAGCATCCAAGGGGGGCCATTGGCTTACAGTGTCCCGACTAGAACGGTATCAGATCGCTCTCCTTGACAATCCACAAGTTCATATTAAGCGCAGTAGTAGGTTCAATCCAGCAACCTTTCTTCCCCAATTGGAACAGGATAGTGATCATGATTGTGTACAGACTATTAGAGAAGCATTTTCTGGCTAGCTGGATCTAACTGACCAGCCATTGGAGGAAGCAGACAGGGACCTGTATGCGGACGGCGGAAATTTTATAAATCAGGGAGAAAGGCTAGCTGGCTATGCTGTGGTCACATTGCATCAGGTAGTGGAAGCAGCAACTCTCCCTGCAAGTACCTCAGTTCAAAAAGCTAAACTCATTGCCTTGACGAGGGCCTTGGAATTATCAGAAGGTGCAGTTGTTAATATTTTTACAGATAGTAAATTTGCTTTTAGTGTTTTACATGTACATGGGGCCTTGTGGAAAGAACGTGGTTTGCTCACTGCTCAAGGTACCCCTGTAAAATATGGACAGGATATTTTGAGGCTGCTGGATACTATTTTGCTCCCATGCAAGGTGGCTGCCATGCATGTGAAGGCCCATGGTAAGGATGATTCTAAACATAGAAGGGGGAATGCCTTGGCCGACCATACCACAAAGTCTGCTGCATTAGATTCCCTGTCCCCTTGGTATGTAGGTGCACTTGTACCTTCACTCTTGCCTGTGCCGGCTCCAACATACACTTCCCAGGATAGACACAGAGCTTATAAAATGGATGCTGTTTATCAGGGGCAATCTGGAAAAGGATGGGAAAGGCCTTCTCCCAGAACACGAATTATGGGCCCTCTTACGGGAATTGCATGCCAGCACTCACTGGGATTATAAGGTCATGGCTGAATTTCTTATCAAGGGCTATATTTGTCCTGGGATATATGACAAGGCCCTCACAACAATCAAGCATTGTATCATTTGTCAATGTAATAATTGTGTGAGGACTATTACGTTTTCCTTGGAGAGGTTTAGGGCTGGCCATGCTCCTGCTAGTTTTGGGGAAGTTGATTTTACTGACTTGCCAAGGAAACAGGGATACTTGCTCATTTTTGTAGATGCTTTCTCTGGATGGATTGAGGCTTTTCCTTGTCATACTAGGTGGTCAAAGTTCTTCTAAAGGAAATTATCCCATGTTTTTACTTTCCATACCAAGGCATTGGCTCTGACAATAGCCCCCACTTTATCTCTGATATTACCCAGCAGGTGTCAGGGGCCCTGGGTATTGATTGGCAGCTTCATTCAGCCTACAGGCCCCAATCCTCAGCATGTGTGGAGAAGGCTAATGGTGTTCTTAAATGTCATCTTGCCAAGCTTCCTCAGGAGACACATCTTACTTGGGTCCAGGCACTACCCTTCACTCTTTTGTGTTCGTGCTCGGCCCTTTCTTTCTCATTCTTCCTTATCCACTTCCCTCCCTGTTTTTGGAGACCAGGGCCCTCAGGGAATATATACACTCTCTTGCTAATAATGTTTCTTCCATTTCTCAAGCTGTTCAGGCCCTCCATCATCTGGAATTGGATCATCCGCTCCATCCTTTCCTTCCTGGTGATTGAGTACTTGTCGAGTCTTGGACTGATTCTGGCCCTTTAGCTGAACGCTGGAAAGGACCCTTCATTGTTCTTCTTGCTACCCACATGGTGGTCCAGGTTGCTGGAATTCATGCTTGGATTCATCACACTCGCCTTTGCTTTTCTTTGCCACCTTCTGATGCTGAGGACCTAGTTGCTTGGACTGTGGCCCTTGGTGCTGAGGGAGACCTTGGGCTGAAGCTTCTGTTTGAGGGCCAACACTAATCTTTATGCCGGCTTCTTTTGGTCATTGTGACTCCTGTACCCACTGGGCTTCCATATGGGCAGTTTCCTCTCACCAGCTTCCTGCTCACTTGCACCACAGGCATTGCTCCTCTCTCTTGGCTGCTGTCTGGTTTTTTGTTTGGGTTGTTCATATTTTCTTTTTTGTTACTCTATCTTGTTTTTCTTTCCTTGCTCATGCTTTCTTTTTTTTTCTTTTTGTGGAGCCTGATCTTCCCTTACAGGGGGGATTATGAAAGGATAGCAAAGGAAACACTCAATATTCTACCCCACCTGGGAACATATGGTGTCTTGGGGAAACACCTAAACCATCAAAAGGGAACATGTTAGCTACTTCTGCTTTCTTCCTTCTTATCTACAGTGTGCCAGCCTTAAAGGATGAAGTCTCTATCTTATGTGTGCCAGCTTTGCTGAGTGCATAACTTATGTAATCAAAGTAGGTATAAAAGGTATAGTGTGCTGGACCAGATTGTAACTAGCTTAAGAAATTGTATGCTGTTAGAGCAATTAGGATTTAAGGGGTTAAATACTGTCTCCTTAAGAGATGGCTTCTGGGAAATGTACTTTAGTTGTTGGTCAGTTCTATGTCTTAATTAGCCACTGGGAGGAGCTTCAATGTTTATGACAGGATTTCCAGGCTATGTGTATGTTAAATATCTTTGTACAAGTTCAGCCACATGGTTCCTTTGCTCTGAACAAATATGGGGTGAATCTACCTTTCATTTTCTACACTATGAGAATGGACAGATATGAATATGACCGGATGTATCTACTTCCTTAGAATTCCTGGACCATAAATATTTGTTTAAAACCATTTTTGTGGAGTTTATGCTATCTGGATCAGAACTATAATGCATCTCATTAACAGTTTCCGAATAAGAAAAAGAATAATTCCCCATCTCAGCTAGGTATGGTTATGCAGACAGGGTGCACCCTGGTGGTCAAAGAGGGAACTATCATGGTTTCGACTAATGAAACATTCCAAAGAACTTCCAGGCATTTATTTTCCTAAAAGTCTTTTATTGTTACAAAATGTCGGCACAGGCACAATGGAGGTTTTTTTGCCAGAATCTGAATTCCTCTTGCTGGCATCTAACTTTTCTTGCTAAACCCCTCCCTTATCTTTCAGTCACAAGTCCCATCTTCCAATTAGCCCAGAGGGCAGAGATTCACTTCCGTTCCTTTTTTTTGGCTTCTAAAACTCTAAAAATACCAAACAGTTCTGCATATTGTCAAAAGCAAGAATATACAATATTTGTAGCATTGACAGGAACATTGCTGAAGTCTTTACCCATGCACACAGTGCACCCTGGTGGCCAAAGAGTGAACTTCCCTGAAATCTTTACCCACGCAGACAGCACACCCTGATGGTCAAAGAGCAAATTTCACTGAAGCCATTTAAATTGCCTAGAAAACCTTCTGTGTCTTCTCTAGTCATAATAGAATGCCCTATTGAACCAGAAGAGCTGGTCCAACCAACTAACCTTGACTTGTATGCAGATCCTGATGTCCAAAATTTGGAAAATGCAGAAACATCTCAGAAGCCCTACAACTTGAGGCAACAAAGAAAGCCCTCTGAAGCCTGCTGGAGAAGTGGGATGCCCTCTATGTTCATCATAGGGAATCCTGGGAGGTTACAGTGACTCTGTGTGAAGTCCAAAGGTAAGGTTCCTCCCAGGTGCATTCGTTTTTCAGAAGAGGATATGGACTTCCGGTTCCGGTATGCGTTGATGCCGGTCACATCTGGGGACTCGTCTCCAGTCTGACCGGGTTTTCTGTGTTGGTAGACCCTGCAGGGGGTCGAAAGTCATCTTGGAGGGGTGACCACTGAGAAGTAGGCTTGCTGGTGACTGCAGGAGAGCGGTAGCTTCTTCCGCGGCTCCAGGTATTTCCTTAGGGCCGACGGAGCAATGATCGTCCTGCAAGATGGCCGATTATCCTGCTGCACCAGCTGAAGTCACAATTACAGCTAAGCGATATTAGACCCACCACGGAAGATCCAGGTGAGACTCTTTCTGCCCCTCTCTTTCCCCTACTTGTTTTTTTTTTTTTTTTTTTGCTGTAAAAACTTGGTTGGAATAATTTTCCTGTCTAGAAAAAGCAGCTTCTGTTTGTGTTGGAAGAAAGGCATTGAGAACAAATAATTTTCAAAGACTGCACTCTATTTTCAGTCATTTTGGGATTCAGAAAAAAATGCTTTTTTGAACTGTATTAGTAGCTAATATTGGAAGATTATTTCTTTCTTCACTCTTTCCTTTAAAAGATAGAAAAAAGGAAAAAATGGTGTCTGGAAAAGATTTTTTATTTACTGAGGACATCTAGTGGTGAAAAGGTAATATTGCAACTATTTTTTGGAGAGAAGGACCTGACCTTCAAATTATTCCTGGAAAAGATAAGCTGGTGCAGCTGTGAGAATTGAGGGGGTGGACATTGTTTACTTACAGCCATAATTAAAAATAATAATAATGATAAAGAAAGGACTTTCTTTGATCACTTTTAAAATGGAGAAATCCCACTCTCATTTAAATTGTAAGCTTATACTGGAAAAGATCTATGAGGTTTCTGAAGAAATATTTGTTATAAGGAAAGAGATTATTATAAAACGAAGAGTCAACTCTACCCCAAACTTTCAAATTGACTTTCAGATCACATCTGTTCATTCTACAAACCAAAACCTACCAGAAGAGGAATTAAGGGAGAGTAAAGAGGAATTTGTTACAATGAAAGAGATTACACAGAACTAAGAACCAGAGGTTCTTCTTTAAATCTTAAAAATGACTTTCAGACTACCTCTAACTATTCTACAAACCAAAATACACTAAAAGAGGACTTTATTGAGGATACAGAGGAATTTATTTCACCCTACAAGCATCTTATCTATACTTTTGAGGATCAGAAAAAAGATCCTCAAAAGATTGAGATTTGAACATTTAAAGCAGCAAGGATTCAAGAATAAGAGAAATGGAGGTCCAATGCAGAGGTCAGGAAGCTTACTACTGCCTCAAATGGCTTCACAAGCAACAAAGAGAGACCTATCAGCTGAAAGGGAAGCGTTGCTGTGGAAACCTGTTTGGCAGAAAAAGAAGCCTAGAATAAGACTGAAAAGAGAAATTTAAAATTATATATATATATATATCGGATATAAGGCATGTTAGAACTATGGATTAATTTAAGGATTAAGTTTTTGAGTAGAAATAAGAAAAATGGGTGATTATTAGAATATATATTAAATAAAGTAAGAATGTATACTTTGGAATAATAGGTTTATTTGTATGAAAATTATTATATAATGGAATGAAGAAAAATGAAGAGATGTTCTAGATCGGGATTGAACTAATAGTTAACTGAATGTGCTAATAAGATGATGTGTTTTGTTTTGATAATATGGATGTTATTAGGTTTGATAATTAATTGGATGAAATTAGAACCTTGTCTAAGGGACTCAAATGATTTAAGGTTGATATTATTTTGTTAGCTTAAAGAAATTGATTGATGGATGGATTAGATAGGTATCGGATAGATCAATATTTTATTTTAACTGGGAGATAATAGTGGAAGAAGGAATAAACAAGATTTATGATGAAATTAAGGAATTAGGATACATTTGGAAGGAATACCTGACCTGATAATGTGTGTATTTAAAGTTAAATTTGATTATGGTTTTGTAATTGCATAAAGCCCTAAAACAGGTTTAGGATTAATAGAAATTTAAGTTAGAAATAGACCATTTTAAATATATAAGCTATTTGAGGGAAATAGAAGGGGAATACTTGATGTACTGATTGAATTATTTACATATGTTTTGTTTTTGGATTTTACCCCAGCACCACGGTGTCTCTTGAGCACTTTGTATTAAGAACGAAAAAACCAATAAAATTTGTTTTTTTTTAAAAAAAGAGGATATGGACAGGCTTTGCCTAAAATGTACTGACTATGAACGCTGTTTCATAGACATCCAGTTGCAGCTAAGAGACTCAACACCCAAAAGGAAAATGCAGTGCCTCAAGCTGATAAACAGAGAACGTGAGAAGCTCCTACAAAGCAGTAAAGAGTCTCTATGATGCGAACGGAAGGCAACAGAATTACATGCAGAAGTAGCAGCTTTACTAAAAAAGCTTGAAGATGCTGACTCCAAGTTTGAGAGACCAGGAGGTGGAAACTCATATAGCCATGTTAAGGCTCATGTGGATGACCAGAACGCGCCACGACATGAGCAGTCAGGAACGCTGTGGTTGTCCACAAATCTCCCAAAACCAAATGGACAAGAGGGAGAATCTCAACCACCAGATGAGCAAATTAGCCAGAAAGCCAACATTGTACCATCTGAATCACGAGACACCCCCCCCCTTCGGTCAATCAGCAACAATTAATACTCCTAAGCAGGAGGGCACACAAGGCGCCGTGATTCCTGAGCTCAACACAAAGACAAAGGAATTCCAGCAAGACCCTCAAGACCCCTCGTGTGAGCCATGGGAAGTTACCCTCAGCTAGCAGTACACTGAAGAAAATCACCAGCCATTTCTGGTATATGCCCCTGCTCTTGGGAGCAATGCCTATGAGGATCAATGAGAAGCCACTGATCGTGCTCCTGATGACCTCAACACTGCACCAACCCAGCCTGATGGCAAATCCTGCACAGCACCAATGGGTTTTCCAACATCCTGATAAAGAAGGTTGGATTTGGGAGAGTACAAGGTCTGCTTCAAATGCTGTGAGCTGCGGCCAAAGCTTGCACAGCTAAGAGGAAGTGTCACCCAAGCAAGAGTGACAAGCCCCCAGGAGCCCTGCATCCAGACTCTGAACAGCTACAACAAGCAACGTCTACTCCTCCTTCAACCAAGGAGCTCCAGCATAGCTCCAAAGAGTGCCCAGAGGTGCCGGCCAACCACACATCAGTGTGTAGTGACTCACCATTCCCCAGTGAACCCCCAAGTGAAGAAATGCCTTTCACAACATGCAGTGTGCCATAGAGCATGGCAAGGAGGAAAGTCACTGGATTCCACATCCAGTCGTTAGATGGGAGTTCACCATTGCTAGAATGGGACGCCTCACTCCTCATCCAATTATTAGATGGGAGTTCACAGCCCCTATTGCCACTATTGCCAGAATGGGACGCCTCACCAGATGATCATAGTCAAATTCCAACACCAGAGGTAGCACACACCATACCTCACCTGAAGCACACACCTTCCTGCCCTAAATCCTGAAAATGAAATCTTGCCTCTGTTGGGAGTAGATGCCCCTGACACCTTTGCCTACCACGGGCTGGTCAGAGGCCAATAGGTCTCCCAATTGCCTTTAAGATGGAACCTGGATGGGTCATCCCAGGAACGGTTTGTGTTGATCAGCTGCAAACTCCAACTCAGATGAATATCTCAAAGATCTCCATTCTTAGTAATGGGAGAGCATCCCACCTAAAACCATGGCAATAACAATTCACGCTTGCAACAACCAAACCCGTTTTGGGAGTGACAGTGTTCCAGACCAGCAAAAATCACAATAACTTAGCCTTTTGATAGAGGACAAAGAATTTCTTCAGCTATGTGCACTCTCCCAGGGCACCACAGACTGGGATGAACTGCGTCCATCAGAACAGAAGCAAGATTGGGAGACGTGATGTACATTCCTAAGTTGTCTCCAAAGCATCTGCACGCAACACAGATATGTTTCCGTCTCACCTGCTGCCCTACAAAAGAAAGAATTGCAGGCCTTTTCAGATACATCAACGAAGGTAATAACAGTTGTAGGATACATCAGAGTCTACAGCAGGGAGAGCCAAATTTACGTCAGTTTCATCACTGGAAAGGCGAAACTAGCAACACAACAAGGCCACAATGTGCCACCGAATTCTGCGGTGCCATACTGACCATAAAACTCACCAATCTGAAAACAAAAATGGTAGATCTTGAGCTACAATCCACTACCTTCTATACAATCAGCAAGGTGGTGTTGGGCTGCATCTACAACCAAAGCAGACACTTCTACATCTATGTGAACAATAGAGTAGAAAGGATTGAACGATCTTTAAGTACTGAGCAATGGTAGTATGTGCCAACAGATCAGAACCCTGCAGACCAGGCCACATGGTCCATTCTTGCATCACAGTTGGCAGAATCGATCTAGCTAAAGGGCCCTGAGTTCTTGGCTCGTCCAGACAGCCTGATGGCACAGGGACCAGAACACTATGCGCTTCTAGACCCAGATCAAGATGCCAACATTTGACCTCAGGCACCCAGCAAATTTCTCAGACAGGACAAGAAAATGACTGTCCAGACCATCTGCTTGTCCACAATGGGCAAAGAGACAGAGAAACTGCCTTCTAACCGTTTCCTAACCAGCCCGCTTCAAACGCTCCACCAAATGGAGACCTCGCATATTGGGCATAGCAGTAAACATCCTGTTCACTTGTCTTAGCATTCAAGGAACTGCAAGAACTTACAGACTGTTGAAGGCATTTGCCATGACCCAGTAATTAACAAATACCTAAAGGCCCAAAATTGTGTATGGATATTTAATCCTCCCCATGCATCCCACAGGGGAGGAGCATGGGAATGTATGATTGGCGTAGCCCACAAAATCTTGGACTCTATGTGGACAAAGATACCCACACTGATGCATGAGGTCCTCACAATCCTCATGGCAGAGGTAGCAGCCATCATCAACGCTCGACCTTTGATTCCAATTTTTTCTGATCCTGAAAATCCACCATCCTCACCCCAGCTGCCTTGCTATCCCAGAAGACAGACGACTGGCCAGCATCATTAGGGAACTTTGTTCCCAAAGACATGTATAAACAGCAATGGAGACAAATTCAACTTCTGGACAATACCTTCTGGAAGTGCTGGAAGCAAGAATACTTGTCTGCCCTTCAGGATTGTCGCAAATGGAAGACCAAAGAGCCTAACTTAGAAGAAGGAGACCTTGTCTTGCTGAGATAAGGACGCACATCGGAACTCTTGCCCCATGGGACTTGTGTACCAAGTCCTACCCAGCTTTGATGGACTAGTTTGCAAAGTTGAGGTCCAGATCATGAAGCTACACGAGTCAGATCATGACTCAAAGACTCTCGTGAAGAAGCTTTACACCAGACCGATCACCGACTTGGTACTGCTGCTGAAGAAGACCAAACTTGAAGATTGATCCTCGAACTCTGCATATTGTGTTTACCTCATAACTGCATTGTTTGATGTAATGCCTTTGTTTATCTCAGTTATAGTTATGCATGTTCTGTATTTATCTCATGATTGCATTGTTTTGACACTATGTTTTGCCTATTCTAGTTAATAGTCAGATAGTAATGAAAATTGCATTGTTTGATGCTATGTTTTTTGCTTATTCTAGTTAATGGTTAGTTAATAGTGGAAATTGTATATTTCCAAGGGGGGAGTGTGCTGGACCAGATTGTAACTAGCTTGAGAAATTGTGCGCTATTAGATCAATTAGCATGTAAGGGGTTAAATGCGGTCTCCTTAAGCGATGGCTTCTGGGAAATGTAGTTTAGTTGTTGGTCAGTTCTATGCCTTAATTAGCCACTGGGAGGAGCTTCAATGTTTATGACAGGATTTCCGGGCTATGTGTATGTTAAAAAGCTTTGTGTAAGTTCAGCCACGTGGTTCCTTTGCTCTGAATGAACATGGGGTGAATCTACCTTTAATTTTCTACACTACGAGAATGGACAGATATGAATATGACCGGATGTATCTACTGCAAAATAAGGCTCTGCTTAGAATTCCTGGACAATAAATATTTGTTTAAAGCCATTTTCGTGGAGTTTATGCTATCTGGGTCAGAATTATAACGCATCTCAGTTAACGGTTCCAGAATAATAAGGCTTTTTTGATATTTGGATCTTTTCTCTTTTTAGAGAAGCCCATTTTTACTCAGCTGAATAAACATGTAACTCTTGAAGGCAACTTCTGGTTTCCTGTACTTTTTATCAAGCAAAACCTCAGAATCTGCATATAATGTGGTGTGTGTGTGTGTGTGTGTGTGTGTATGTGTGTGTTAACTCCTTTTCTTTTAGCTTTCACACGATAATCTAGGATAACCAGGGATATCTCACCAGTGAACTGTTTATTTCTATGTTGTGAAAACAATATCTCTCTCTCTCTCTCTCTCTTTCTCTGTGTTAATTCCTTCCTTTCTTTTTGCACACTTAGCTTGCACTAAAAAATAATCCAGAAGCCTTCCTGAAATTAACCCTCCCAAATTGTTTTTCTTTCCTTCCTTTTCTGTTCAATTTCAGCTTTCCAAACTTGCTATATTTTTAAGTGCATCCAGATCCAGCAAATTAATATACACAGATTTGTGTTTTTTGTTGATCTGAGGTTCCTAGTGAAATGGGCTAAGGGGCTTTTGAAGAGACAAAGGAATTTCAAATAAGGATTCTTCCTTTGTGGGTAGCAAAAATACAGCTCAACTCAGGACCACAGTTGACCCCAAAATCCAGTGGTGGGATTCAGCCAGTTCGCGCCACTTCAGCAGAATGTGTAGCTATTTTCTTTGTTGTTGCCCAGGCCCAGAATGGACTTCTGGAAGTGGCATCCACACAGAGAGAATCCCACCACTGCCAAAATCTCAGTTGCTAAGTGAGACAGATATTAAGTGAATTTTGCCCCATTTTATGACTTTTTTTGCCACAGTTGTTAAGTGAATCACTGCAGTTGATCGGTTAATAACCTAGTTGTTGTGAATCTGGCTTCACCATTTGCTTGTCTGAAGGTCACAAAAGAGGATCATGTAGTCCCAGGACACTGTGACTGTCATAAATACGAATCAGTTGCCAAGTATCCAAATTTTGAACCCATGACTACAGGGATGCTGCAATGGTCATAAGTTTGAAAAACGGTCATGTTACTTTTTTTCAGTGCCATTGTAAGCATGAAGGATCACTAAATAGAACTGTTGTAAGTTGGGGACTACCTGTATCTACCCCCTATCTTAATTCCAATTCTTCCTCAACAGAGTCCCCATCTTTGATGCTACGAAGAAGGAAATGCTTTGATAACTTAATACACTGAAAATTATACCTACTGTGCCCTTGTTTTTATCAGATGTGGACAGAGGAAACATGAAGAAAAGTGAAATTTGGCTATGACAAACATTGACCAAAGTGTCATTTTTGCTGAGCTAGTAAAAACATAGCAATGATAGAGATTGCAAAATTTTATTTTATTTTTCCAATGAAAAGCTAAGGAAAAAGGAAATAAATACCCACCCCTTTACAGTTTGTTTTTAAAAGCCTTGCTCAAGGGCAGCCAGAAAGCTTTCTAAATCACTGGAGGTTTTTAAGACGAGATTGGACAGCCTTTTGTTCAGAGTGGAATAGAGATTCCTGCTTGAGCAATGGGTTGGACTAGATGACCCCCAAGCTCCCTTCCAACTCTATTATTTTGCATTCTGTTTATGTGGTCCTTAGATGAGTCCTATTTGAGCGGACAGAATCAAACCATCAATTCTGGCTTTATATGGTCAGTCCTCGGTTTACGACCACAACTGAGCCCCAAATTTCCATTGCTAAGTGAGACAGTTGTTAATTGAGTTTTGCCCCATTTTACGACCTTTCGTGCCGCAGCTGTTAAGTGAATCATTGCAGTTGTGAAGTTCGTCACACAGTTGTCAAGTGAATCTGGCTTCCTGCTTGGTTAAAGTACTGTGCCCATCACACTTGTTTTGGGGACAATTTGTGGGGAGTTTTCAGTGCTTCCAGACTTTTGTGTTCAGTCCATACTTCAAAAGGCACCTTGCTCCCTTCTAGATAGTGCCTTCAGTTTAATAGAGACCAGTGGATTACGAAAGCCTCCTTTTCCCATACAGCCCACCTCCTCTCGCTGTCAGTGAATTTTTTTTTTAAATGTAGGCGCAGGGCTGTAAGATCCCACTTTGGTTCTTTTGCAGTAATACAGCTCCGACGGCCACATTACTGGCATCAGCTTGAATTGCAAAGGGCTCCCTTGGAGCTTTAGGACCAGTTCAATAGCTGGAGCTGTTTGTGAGTCTTTGGGGGCTGCCATTCAATTATGGCTTTGACTTTGGTTGGGTCCATTTCAATGCCCCCATTGGACATTGGGTCTGGTGAAATTCACATTTTGACAGTTTGATGTAAAGCTTGGCATTCAATAGTTTCTTTAACACTTCTCTCACTAGTTTTACATGATCAGTCATATTCGTGCTGTATATCAGGATGTCGTCAAGATACACCAGAACCTCTTTGTATGAATGATCAGGTAGGACCTCACTAATCAGCTGCATGAATGCGGCTGGGGGCCCCTGTAATTCAAATGGCATGACTTTGAATTGATAGCTCCCCATGGGGCAGTTGAAAGCAGTCTTTCATTCATCTCCCTCCTTTATCCTCACCTGGTAATATGCCTCTCACAGGTCTAATTTAGTGAAGACACTCCCCTTGGTCAGGTGGGTTAGTAAGTCCTTAGGAGGGGGAGGGGGTATTTATTTTCTACACTTATTGCATTCAAACCTTTATAATCGATGCAGAGATGAAGAGACCCATCTTTTTTTTCTTTAAACAATACAAGTTCCCAAAGCAGACTTGAAATGTTCAATGAATCCCTCGCTAGGTTTTTGTCCATGTATCACTGCATCTCCTCCATTTCGAGGGGTGACATAGCATACATTCTTGGTCATGGGAGTTTGGCTCCCGGCAACAATTCAATGGAGCAATCATTGTGTCGGTGGGGAGACAGGGCATCACATTCTTTCTCACTAAATGCCTCCACTAGATCCCGGTACTTGCTGGGGATGAGTGGCTCACCTGGTTGCTGTGAGGCAGCCATGGGTGCTCCCTCATTGGGTGGGCTAAAATTTCCTGTAACATCCATTGGATCAATGGGGGGCTTGGGCCCTATAGGTAGCCTCACAGTTCTCATTCTCTTCTCCCATCAGATAAACGGTTTCCATTTGTCCAACCAGGCTAATACTAGGATCACAGCCCCAGTCATTTTTGGAGCCACTAGGAAGCGAATGAACTCCCAGTACTCACCTATTTCTAAGCATAGGGGCTCAGTTAATTGCGTGATTAAAGTCCCTCCCATCAGGGAGCCATTGGCTTGCTAAATCCTCACAGGTTGGAAAGCAGCTTTGCTCGTATGCCCATTTTCATGGCAAATGGCAAGTTAATAACACACCAGAATTGACTAGCACTTTTAAATCTACCTATCATAGGGATTATGAGTTTGGCAGGTAGAGAGAAAAGTGGGATGTGTCAACTCACCATTGGGTCATTCTCTCCCTCGTCATCGCTGTCGTAAGTGGGTAGAGCGATGGCGGGTCCAGCCTGAGTCCCGGCATTCTGCTGCGTGGGGGATGTGACTTGGGGAACAGGCTTCTGTGTGATTCAGTTGTATTTCTCTCTCGTTGGCTGCTGGTTTGGTCTCTTTCTCCTTGCTGGTCCTGGCCTACTCTGCTGTTGGGGGCAGGGGACTGGGCAGTTTGCTGCTTGATGTCCCTGCTGTCCACATTGGAAACACTTGATCGGTGGGCCTGCAGGTGGCCTGGGACTTTCAGTAGCCGCAGCAGTTGAAGGTTTTTTGGGGGGTGGCCGCCATTTGGGTTGCTCTGGCCTTGACTCAGCTTCAGCTGGCTGTGGCATAGCGGGTGAGCTGAACATCTAGTCTTACTGCTGTCTGGTACCATTCTTGCAGCTGATCAGGTACTGCTTGATAGATATAGGCCTGAGAGAGGTGGTCATCTAATCCCGCTTTGAAATGATGGACTAGGGATTGCTCAGGCCACCTCTCTATCCAATCAGCTATCTTGCAAAGCTCTCGTATATATTCCAGTGCAGGCCTGCCAGCTTGCTTTATCTTGTGGATTTGTTCTTCTGTTTTGAGGGCAATGGAAGGACTCTCGAACCTTGCTTTCAGTCCTAGGAGGAAGAGATGGAAGTCCTCCAATTTGGGGGCTTGCTAGTTATATAAATTGTTCAGAAATTCGGATGCCTTTCCATCTAAGCTGGACACAATCACATCAACTATAGTGGCTGGGTCCGGATAGAGATAGGCACAGCGGTTCAAATGAGAACACACTTGGTTGAGGAAAAAAATCAGCTTCTCTGGGTCCCCATCAAAGATTGCTCTGAAAGGTGGTGCAATCAATGGTTGCTGGCCTCCCCACTGTGGCTGTTGCACCTCCGACTGCTGCTGACCCTCCCGGCAGCTGCCACCTCCTCAGTGGCTGCACGTTCAGGGGCTGTTTCCACCCCCCGGCTGTTGCTGCATTTCCGGCAGCTGTGGCATCTCGAGTTGCTGTAGGTCTTCCAATGGTTGCTGCCTGGGTGGGGGCTGTTGCCATCCCCCCTGCTTTGGCCTGCAGGCAGCTGTGGTATCCTTAGTTGCTGTAGGCCCCCCTGTGGTTCTGGAGGTTGTTGTTTGATCCCCATCACTTGTGGCCCCTCAATGGTTGCTGTATGTTCAGGGACGGCAACCACCTTTACTGCTGCTGCTGTCCTCCTGGCATCTGCATCACCCCAAGTTGTTGCAAGACCTCTATCAACTGCTGCATATTCAGGGGCTGTGATCCCCCCCTTTTGTTGCACTGGCAGAGACTGCTGGCCTCCCACCTGTGGGGCCTGTGGTTTCTCCCATTGCTGTATGGGGCCTGGGCTGGGTGGTAGATAAGCATGCTGGTCCGGGGATTGGCTGTCCCGGCGATGGCTCAGGCCCTTATCTTGTTGGTAGCGATCTGGGCTTTGGGAGGGACAAGAGCTGGAGCTGTCCCTCTCTGCAGGCTGGAGGCACTGGTAGGGAACTTTGAGGACAGGAGGGTTGCCTGATCTGCAAAGGAGGGGCTGGGGGTTCCCCTTGGCAGGAGTTGGTGGCTGCCTCATTGATCATCCTGATCGCGGGCGTATGGGGAACAGGAAGGTTGCTCTCTGCTTCTCATCTCTAGCTCCTCGAACCTTTTCACCAATTTCTCCACTGACTGACTACGAGCTGTGGACAGGTACTTCCACTCACCTGAGTCCTCAGCGGCAGATGATTTTGTAGTTCTCCATTGGTCTGGGGAACGTGACATGCGGGAATCCCTTCATGGCTCAACCTCGTCTGCCTTTGAAGCACTTGAGGGTGGCAGGGCCGTCTCAAGGCATCTGGAATCTCTATTGGGCTGGGCCCATTCTGATGACCAGATCAGCTGTCCTTGTGGCTTGAACTTTGCCCCCAGCTGGGAGGCCTGAAAAAGCTCTTTCTCTACCGGCGCGCTGGCTGATGCTCCCTCCACTGGGGTAGCAGCTGCTAGTGGGGTGTTGGTTTCAGGCGTTCTCTCTTTCTCCATGCTGAGATCTTCCCCTAATCTTTGTCAGCTTATCCCTCGATTCTAGGGACAGCGACTGGGCCTCGGGACCCTTAGATAGTTAGGAAAATTTCAAATTTTTGACTTAATGTCATGGTTCTGACAGATGAAACTCTTCAGAGACCTTCAAGGCATTGTTTACCTTAAAGAATCTTTATTTGAGAAGCATAGCTTCGGCACTAACAGCTGAAGCCAAAATCTGAATTCTCCTCCCCGAGCACATAGTACCAAAGCACAATTCCCTTCTCCAATTAACAGTCATAAATCACATTCTCCAATTAGTTTGAAATTCAGGCTTTCCCTCCAGTTCCCCAACCTGCCAATTCTTTTTTTTTTTACAATTTTTTTTTATTGAAAATTTTTTAAAAACTTTTACAAAGACAGAAAAAAAACAATAACAACAACAACAAAAAAAAACAATACAACCCTCCCCCAACCCCTCCCAAACCACCCCCTCCCTCCCCCCTGGAGCTTCCCAGAGCAGAATATAGGCTTAATTTAAAAAAATTAACAAAATTATAAGATAATTAAAAATAAAATATATATGAAAAAAGAATTATAATCCTTAAAAAGAGAAAGTATTTAAAATAAAAAAATACAGGTTATAAAAAAGCTAAATGATATTTTTTCAAATCCAGTTTAAATTGTATGAAATTTATCCATTTTTCCCATACAGCAAAAAATTTCTCTTGCGTTTGCTCTTTTAAGAAAGCCGAAATCTTTGCCATTTCCGCCAAGTAAGATACTTTTAAAAAACCACTCTTGCAGAGTAGGCAAAGATTCCTTCTTCCAGTATTGACCTACTAACAGCCTTGCGGCTGTAATCAGATTCAACATCAATATAACCTCCTTAGCATCACAATCAGTAACAATGCCAAGCAAAAACAATTGTGGAGTAAATTTTACCCTCTTTCTAAAAATTCTCTGAATGTTCCACCATATCTTAATCCAAAAAGCTTTTATATTTTTACACGACCACCAAATATGATAATAAGTGGCATCCAGGCAGCCACACCTCCAACATTTAGACTGTAAGTCAGGATACATGAAGGACATCTTTTGTGGATCAAGGTGCCATCTGTAAAACATTTTATAAAAATTCTCCCTTAAATTCTGAGCTTGTGTAAACTTAACATTTCTCACCCAGATAGTTTCCCAGGTATCCAGTAGAACTGGTTCACCAAAATTCTGCGCCCATTTAATCATACAGTCTTTAATTAATTCTGATTCTGAATCCAATTCTACTAGCACCCCATAAATTATCTTAATATGAGTTTGTCTTTGATCCTTTACTTGCTTAAAAAGATTTTCATCTTCTCTAAGCAGGCCTAGATTACGGTCCATCTTCCATCTATCTACTAATTGTCTATATTGAAACCAAGAATAGGTAATATTTTCATGTGCTAGGTCTTCCAAAGATTTTAACTACCAATTTTGACCATCCCATCTAAGTAACTGTGTATAAGACACCGTATCCATTTTAACACCTCTCTTTATCCCCTCTATCGCATGCCAAGGTATAGCCCATAATGGTATTTTAAAATCACTTTTATAATATTTCCTCCAAACCCTAAGTAAAGAAATCCTTATAATATGAGATTTAAAGGCCCAGTCCACTTTTTATTAAATATTAAATAGGCATCCCAACCAAAAAGTAAATCCCATCCCTCCAAGTGAAGTATCTCTGAATTTGTTAAATTTACCCAATCACTAATTAATGTTAAGACCACAGAAGAAGATTCTTTGGGTTCTTTCTTCTGTTGTTCCTTTTCCTTGCGTCTGTGTGCTGCACGGGTCATCCTCTGCTCTTTAACCTCTGTTTGACATTGCCATTCCACTTGTGACTTCCCAGCAGAGATCAGACCTAATCCTTCAGATTGCTGTTCCACCTCTTTGCCGCCCAAAGATTTCTGGATCATAGATAAAGATGAGCCTGCTCCCAGGACCGCATTATAAAACTCTTTGGCTTTAGCAACCGTGTTAAGCCTATAACGCATCCCCGCATGGCTCAAAACAATACCCGTCGGAATCTCCCATCTGAATGACATCGATCTTGCTTTGAGTTCATTAGCTAGAAAAGCAAAGTCTTTCCTGTTTCTTAAGATTCTTGATGGAATTTCCTTTAAAATAATGACATCTTGGGCAGCAATCTGAAATCTCTTATTGTAATAAGCTTGTATAATTTCATTACGCAGAGGCCTCTTTGTAAAATAAATCACCACATCTCTTGGCAAATTCTTTTGTTTCGCAATCCAAGAATTAACTCTGTAAACTTTTTCCACTTCTCTGCGTAATTCATCTTTATCCATATTCAAAACAGGAGCTAGATCATTAAGCACCATCTCTGTCAAATCTTGATTCATATCTTCTTTCAAACCCCTGATTCTCAAAGCATGCTCCATTTCCCTGTACTGGGACATACAGCATTTCCCATTATATCTTTAATCTCTTGTGCAGATAAACCTGGCAAAGGAGGAGAAGGTGGAGGCAGTACTGATGGTGTAGCTTTAAGTTGTTGTTGTACAGTTAGAGTTGTAGGAGAGGAAACCACCTTAGAAAGTATAGAGGCCGGTTGCCTCTTTGAAGCCAATTTTCAAAGTATTATTCTCTCTCTCTTTCCTCTTAAAAGGAAAAAGGAAAAAGAAAAAAAAAGTACAAAAATTCTTAAAGTTTAAAAAAAAAAAGCCAAGAAAAGTGCCCAAAACACAATCAGAAAATAAAGGAGAGAGTTAAAAGCAATAAATGTATTCATTTAAGTCCATATTTTCTTTCCGGGAAAAAGAAAGTAAAGAACAAAAGAACAAAGTACTTTCGGAACGCCATCTTACTTTCACTCTCCGTGCCGACAAAAAAGAAACAAGGGAAAAGAATCAAAGTCAACTAGAAAAAAATTAAAATAAAATACTAAACTAAAAAAGAAATCCTTTAAACTGCTCTGTCCGCTTTAAAAATTACTCACCAGAACACCTTAAACGCGGAGATGGTAGTGGCGTTTCCTTTTGTCTCCGAAGAGACAAAAACAGCTGGGAGGCGGAGAGAGCAGGAACTCCGAGGGAACGCTCCTTCTGCCCCCTTAAAAGAAAAATCCAGAGGGGGCTAAGAGGTTCTACCTCTATTCTTGCAATCTCTATCCCTTCCCTTCGCCCGGGAAGGGGATTCCGAACCGCGGGCCAGCTGATGTTCGCTGCGCTCCGCAGATCTAACGCCGTCCCAGGAGGACGTTGCCAATTCTTATAATCTCTTATTTCAATAACCTTGGTTCACACACTAAGTCCAGTATCATTATGTCTAACTAAACTCTCATGCACATTCCTCCCCCCAGCATCATCTAACTCTATCGCTAATTCTAAAAGTAAAACATAAGAAGAAAATGGTTGCATCTCCATCTGTTGTCAAAGCAAAACATCCGATGTTAGCAGCGTTGACAAATCAATTGTTAATGATTTTTACGAATGTAACCCAGACAACAGTGTTGATTACCCCAGCACCACGGGGTGTCTTAAGCACTTTGTTCTAAGAATCAAAAAACCAATAAAATGTTTTTTTAAAAAAGAATTAATAATAATAATAGTAGTAAAGTTGGAAGGGACCTTGGAGGTCATGTAGTCCAACCCCCTGCTCAGGCAAGAAACCCTACACCATTTCGGACAAATGGTTGTCCAGTCTCTTCTTAAAAACTTCCAGTGTTGGAGCATTTACTGCTTCTGGAGGCAGGTTGTTCTACTGGTTAATTGTTCTCACTGTTAGGAAATTTCTCCTTAGTTCTAGGTTGCTTCTCTCCTTGATTAGTTTCCACCCGTTGCTTCTTGTCCTGCCTTCAGGCGCTTTGGAAAATAGCTTGATTCCCTCTTCTTTATGGCAGCCCCTTATTGGAATACTGCTATCATGTCCCCCCTTGTCCTTCTCTTCATTAGCAACCGTTCCTTATATGTTTTAGCCTCCAGTCCCCTAATCATCTTTGTTGCTCTTCTCTGTACTCTTTCTAGAGTCTCAACATCGTTTTTACATCGTGGTGACCAAAACTGGATGCAGGATTCCAAGTGTGGCCTTACCAAGGCATTAAAGAGTGGTATTAATACTTCACGTGATCTTGATTCTATCCCTCTGTTAATGCAGACTAGCACTGTGTTGGCCTTTTTGGCAGCTGCAGCACACTGCTGGCTCATATTTAAGTGATTGTCTACTAGGACTCCGAGGTCCCTCTCACAGTTACTACTATTGAGCATGGTGCCACCTATGCTGTACTTGTGCATTTGGTTTTTCTTGCCTAAATGTAGTGAATTGCAGTGATTTACTTAATAACGGTGGGAAGAAAGTTCACAAGATGGGGCAAAACTCACTAAACAATGGTCTTGCTTAGCAATGGAGATTTGGGACTCAATTTTGGTCATATGTCGAGGACTCTCTGTACTAAGAAGAACAAAGCAACTCCAGAGTTACCAGCACTAGCAAAAGCTACAAACAACCACAGCAACAAACATTTCTTTGGATTAGAGTATTTATTTACTGGGATGTATAGCCACATATATAAATAGGTAGGTCTGTTTTCTTAAATAATTGGGAAGTCAAAAGGCAGCCCGGCAATTTAATTTTTTTCTGTTCCACTAGGCTATTTTTCTTTTTAAAAAAGTCAACACGAGGAAGAAAAAATAGTTCAGCTATTGGATTTAAAAAAACACGGCAAATCGGTTGCTTTAAAACAGATGAAGCAATAAGACTGGATCTCTTGATTGCAAAACTAGGTCCCTACGGTGATAAACAGCCAGACAATTCATTCTTCACTGCAAAAGAAGCAGTAACCAATTAATTTTTTGGACAGCAGCAAAATCACACCAGTGGGGGCTGGGGGTAAAATGAAGACCCTGCACACCCTCTTTGATTAGATTATGAAAGATTTTTGCTGGCTTACCATTTCTTTTTTTTTTTTTTTAAGAATTCTGTAATTCTTTAAAAAGAACAGGTAGTTTGTCCAAAGGCCTGCATGCAGCTTGACTGGCTTACACGAGCCACCTCTTTATACCTCAGGAGGAGTGTCGTGTCCAGGATTATTTTTGCAAGAAGTTATAACGCATTGTGATTGTGGTTGAAATTATGAGTGTTCTCAGGTTGACAATGATTTATTGTCTGAGTATTGTTGCGTATTTTCACCCTAGGACATTCACATGTCAAAAGCCAGAGCTGTAAAGCCATCGAAACTCATCCAACTGTTAATGAAATTTACTCTGTTGTTTATCGCAAAGTTTTATTAGGTGTGTATGTATGTATGTATTTTCAGCAAAGGCTGAAGTTTTCTAAGGCAGAGCGAATTTCCTTCCTAATACAACGAGCTTTCTCTGCACCTGTGAATGTAGAATGCAACAGGGGGAAAAGAAATAAAGGCAACAAAAGGAAACTGCTCAATTAATTATTTAACTCTGCCATCAGATAATTAATAATTATTAAAACTAAAAGATTCATAAAACAAAATTCATAAAACCAGTTTATAGTCAATTAATTCAGTTTATTAATTTCATTTTGATTAAATAAATTCTTTAGTTACTTAAATAATTAAGATTAAATTAAATTTAGTTTAATAAAACTACCTTTAATTAAATTAAAATGAAAAATGAATTTAAATCTAAATCTTCTATATATCTTTTTTTGTGAAATGTTGTAAGGTGCGTAGACATTTGCATGCTCAGCTGATGGGGAACAACAGATAGAAAATATTGTCTAGATTCTTCTCCCCTCCCCCTCTAAAAAACAGATTTTTCATAAATACTTTCTTTTTTTTGCAAAAAAATAAAATAAAATAAGCCAGAGATTTCATAAGCTCCTTCTGTGGGTTGCCTCCATGTTTAAATTGCTTTTGGAAAGAGATAATCTTTCAGGTTTAAGATAATCCCTTAGGAATCACCCAACTTTCACTTTGTCCAATCTGTTAATTATTCCACTTTGTTGAGGAACTGAGAAGAACCTTACTATAAAATAAATAAAATGCATCCCTCTGTTGTGGCTGTGGCCTCTTCTCTTCCGCGATCCTAATAAATGTCTCAGCCTGCACACTTCTGAATGCTCGGCAATGTGCTGCTTAGCGGGGAGCCACGGAAAGCCAGAAAGAGATTGTGTGAAGGTGGCTTTGTTGTCTACACGGCCGTCACACCATACTTTGAAGAGAGGAGGACTCTTTTCCTTTCACGTTCGGCCACAAAATTTCTCAGCTTGGTGGTGGAGAAGGTCACCGTGGCTTGTTGGTGTTCGTCCAAGCCGGTCTCCTGCAGCCACGAAGACTGAAGACATTCTGTGGCTGTTGGTCTTCTCCTGGAAGGAAACAGAACATGGAGGTCGAAGCCCTATCAGAGAAGTCAAGTAGGGAAAACCATAATCGCTCTTGGTTTTTTTCAAAAAGGAGAAGGAAAAGGAGGAGGAGGAGAAGCTTTCAAGGTCTATGAGAAGAAAAAGCAGAGGTGAATCATCTAGAGAAGGTGCTCCATCCTAGACAGCTGGTGATGGGAGCAAAAGAGGGACTCTCTTTAATAGAATAACAGAATTGGAAGGGACCTTGGAGGTCATCTAGTCCAGGGCTTTTCAAACTTTTCACAGATTGTACCACTTTTAGAACATGACAATATTTGAGTACCACCAGTGTTTAGCAAGATGTCAAAAACTTGATGACTAAAAAAAGGGGGGAGGGGGGATTGCAGACATGGAGAGGGGAGAGAAAGCATAGAATGACAACCCGCTCGATCAGTAAGGGGAGGAGTAATGAGAGCGGTTTGAGTGCCAAACAACGGGAGGGAACGGATGTAAGGAGGACCGGGGTGGGGAATAAAGACATGATTGCTGAGGCATACCATACTCAAATAAGAGCTGTTGACACGACAAAGGAGGAGAGAGGTATACAATTGGGAAGGGATATTAACCCACAGTTAGTGGAACCCTATCCCCATCACAAGACACAAGAAAACATCAGATTGAATCCTCCCCCCGATACGGCAGGCGTTGGTATTATCGGAAGAGGATGGGATGTAAGGTTACTAATGCCTCCAAAGATCAATAGTGGAGGGATAGGGAAGGGCATCTGAAGAGAAGAACATAACGTTATAGACACATCTTGGTTATCAACTGGCCAATCAGGGCCAGTAACACGGTCTAGGAGCCATGCGCAAATGTTACTTGAACCTACTTAAACCACCTTTATTGTAATGGCCTTTTAGCCCTGACGATGCTGGGGAGTTCCCCCAGCGAAAGCTTGGCAACTTTTTAGTATAAGTATATTTTTAGTAAAGTATTCTTATTTTAACCCTCCCGGTGATCGTATTTTATTCTTTTATTCATAATTATGCCTGGGAGTCGCATATATATATATAATATATATATATATATATATATATATATATATAATATATATATATATATATATATATAGGTCTTTGGTTATTGTATTTTATTCTTTTATTCATAATTATGCCTGGGAGTCGCATATATATATATATATATATATATATATATATATATATATATATATATATATATATATATATATATATATATATATATATATATATATATAGGTCTTTGGTTATTCGGATTTTCTCCCACGCACGAAGCATGAAGCTGAAAACACCAGCCTGAAGATGACGAATGGGACTTCGTCGAAACACTGCCAAGACACTTCCAATTTTACACGGGAGAAAACCCGAACAACCAAAGACCTACATACAAACACCCGCGAAAACCTCAGAAAACAAATATATATATATATATATATATATATATATATATATATATATATATATATATATATATATATATATATATGCATATCTGCAACGTGGAAGAGGAACCCCTTGAGAAGCCCCCTTCTCACCATGGATTCAAGGAAAGCGTGCTTTGGAGAAAGTTGATGGCTCCCCCCGAAAGGCCGGCGTAACATTTGTTGAGTCGGATTTTGTCTCGTTTGACCAGCCTTCCGAAGTCACAGGCAGCCTCGGAGCTGATGGGATATTCGGCGCTCAGCCTGGAAAACAGGAGAGAAAGGAAGAATTATTCACTTGGTTGACAGAATGCCATATTTGTGGCTCGGAGTTCAAATGTGGGGGTCCTGGCTGGTCTCTGAGCTTGGTTGCTTTCTTGCAAACGTTTCATGATCCAACAATGTAACATCATCAATGGTAGAAAAGAGAGGAGGTAGCGGGGAGAAAGGGAAGGAGGAGGGGATAAGTGGAGGAGGAGGTAGAGGAGAAGAAGGAGAAGGGAGGAGAAGGAGGAAGAAAAGGAGGAGGAAGATTGTGAGGTCCTTGGTACATTCTGAGCTTTGTGGTTTTCTTGCAGACGTTTCATGACCCAACTAGATAATATAATCAGTTTAAGGGAGTGGGAGTTTTCTCCCTTTTTCTATAGAGTTGCTTCTCCTGTCAGTCTTGGTAGGATGTGGTTCTCCCCCCCCTTGGTAGAATATTGTTTTCTGCTTAATTGTTTCTTTAGTGTTAATCCCTGCTTATCTGGGTTTCTCTTTCTGTGGGGTCTTTGGTGCTCTCCGAGCCTGTTGGTTTTCTTGCAGAAAACTCAACTAGGTAACCTCATCAGTGTTAGAAGGGAGGGGGAGGGCAAGGACAAGGGGGAAGAGGAGGAGGAGGACAACAGTGGGGCCCTTCATGCACTCTGAGCTTGGTGGTTTTCTTGCAGACGTTTCATGACCCAACTAAGTAACCTCATCAGTGCTAGAAGGGAATGCTACAGTCCCTTCTCACACTGATGATGTTACCTAGCTGGGTTGTGAAACGTCTGCAAGAAAATGACCAGAGCTGAAGGAGTCCACCTCAATCCTGCCCTTCTCTGTCATCAGCCCAGGAAAACACCCAGAGACATCTTCCTGGGGTTGGCCTTGCATTCATCACTGACATATTCATTTTCAGTCCCGGTCAGCCTCCTATTTGACATGGGACATTCAACTAGAATCCTCTCCCCGGCTATCCTGAAGGGTAGGGGAAAGGGGAACCCTCTCAGGGGAAGATGGTAGTAAAAACCACAGCAGAGTTACAGCAGATGCAGACTTGGAGGGGAGGTAGGTGCCCCCATCATCCCAAAATCTCCAAAGGAGTCCATGATGATCCCCCCCCCCTGAATTGTAACAAAATTATGCAGTTTTTGTTAAGTTTATATTTTCTTCCTGGTTATCTCTATGGCCTTGAGTACTTTCTTATGCTAATCAGACTGTATTTGAACCTACTTTCAGCCAGAGTCGGCTGAAGGGGTGTATGTGTGTTCTTTTGTTGGAGGCTTGCCAGCAAACATGGGAGCATTTGGGGGAAATTTGGAGCAATAAAAGAACTGTTTGAATTGCTAGCTGACTGCATTGCTTTTGTGCTGTGCCCTGGGTCATCACAAGATGGGAAGGTCTATTCTCATTTTAGGCCTGAAAAGCAGCTGGGTGACTTTGTGCCAATCACCAGGAAGTAAAGAATTCTTGTCCCACCATAGACATGAAAGCCAGCTGGGTTACTTTGGGCCAATCACCAGGAGACAGTGAGTTCTAGTCCTGTGTTAGGTACAAAAGGCACTGGGTTACTTTGGGCCAATCACCAGGAGACAGTGAGTTCTCGTCCTGTGTTAGGTACAAAAGGCAGTGGGTTACTTTGAGCCAATCACCAGGAGACAGTGAGTTCTCGTCCTGTGTTAGGTACAAAAGGCACTGGGTTACTTTGGGCCAATCACCAGGAGACAATGAGTTCTCTTCCTGTGTTAGGTACAAAAGGCACTGGGTTACTTTGGGCCAATCACCAGGAGACAGTGAGTTCTCGTCCTGTGTTAGGTACAAAAGGCACTGGGTTACTTTGGGCCAATCACCAGGAGACAGTGAGTTCTAGTCCTGTGTTAGGTACAAAAGGCACTGGGTTACTTTGGGCCAATCACCAGGAGACAGTGAGTTCTAGTCCTGTGTTAGGTACAAAAGGCACTGGGTTACTTTGGGCCAATCACCAGGAGACAGTGAGTTCTAGTCCTGTGTTAGGTACAAAAGGCACTGGGTTACTTTGGGCCAATCACCAGGAGACAGTGAGTTCTAGTCCTGCCTTAGGCATGAAAGCTGGCTGGATGACTTTAAGCCAATCCCTCCCTCTCAGCCCAACCCACCTCACAGGATTATCGTGGGGGAAAATAAGAGGAGTGGGGTGTATTGGATATGTTCATCGCCTGGAGTTATTTGTAAAAATAATAAAGGTGGGATACAAATAATAAAATGAAATGAAACGAAATAAAATAAAGAAAAATAAAATAGAAAGTAAAAATAAATAAAACAAAAATAAAATGGGGCAGCAATCAGTCCCAGTTCCTGCCTCTGCCACCTTTTCAGAAACCATCACTGCGAAGACTTTGATAATATCTAATTGAAAGTCATGCCCATGAAGTTGCATTTCTCCAGATATTTCAAAAGCCATATTAGTAAGGAGAACAGAGGCAGGCTAATTACAGGCCAGGTTTCCTCCGCCTCTGCCCTCTTTTGCATAACGTTGTGGATCGGCTCTAATTACTCAATAGGTAGCCTCCTTTTCATTCAGGCACCTGTGATGGCACGTGTGGCATTCCCTAGTCCTATTTTTTCCCATTATAAAAGTGGCAGAGATCAATCCCAAGTCACCCAAGCAGGTTGAAGGGGAACTGGAACCTGCTAGTCCCCCATTCCTATTTCAAGACCTTCCCCACAAGAACGGGGAATGGCCCCAGGCCCTCTCAGAAGCTCCCTTGGCTGCGCAGGACAGAACCATGGTGTCCCCCCCCCCCTTAGTCCAGCATCTTCTCCACCACACCTGAGATTTGGGGAAAGAGGCTGGTTTGTAAATAAACAGCCTTGCAGGTTCTCTGTTCTAGGAAAGCTCAGAGAACACAGTTCGAGCAGATGTGCCTTTTACAGCTCCAGGCAGTCCTGCTGGACTGGGAACTCCAGTGGAAGGGGCCCACCTGAAAAATGAATGTATGTGTGTATGTGTTTGTGTTTGTGTGGGCGCGCCTTCCAGTTAGTTTCGGACTCCTGGACTAATCCCTGCAGTTTTCTGGGCAAGGGTTTTTTCAGAAGTGGTTTGCCATTACCAGTTTCCTAAGGATGAAAGAGAGTGGCTGGCTCAGGGTCACACAGTTGGTTTCATATTTGAGGTGGGCTAGAACTCTCCTGCTCCTGGTGATTGGCCCAAGGTCACCCAGCCTGCTTTCATGCCTAAGGCAGAACTGGAATTCCCTTTTTTCCTTGTGATTGGCCCAAAGCCACCAACTGGCTTTCACGTTTAAGGCAAGACTAGAACTCCCCATCGCCTGGTGATTGGTTCATCCAACTGGCTTCCATGGCCAAGACGTGACTTGAACCCACGGTTTCTAGCCTGGTTCCTTAACCACTAAGCCAAACTGGTTCTCTATGCCCACCTCTACTGTACATCTCATCCAATCATATGAGGATTTCTGTCCTCTGCAGAAGATTGGAGCAGAAAACTTCTACTTTGAAGGTTCTGTGATTCTGTCAACAGAAGCTGAGGTCAACTTACATGATGAAAGCCGTCACGCCAATCGCCCAAATATCTGTCTGAGGGACTGCTCCCTTCTCCGTTACCAGTTCTGAAGCTAAAAATACACATACGTGTTAGGAAAGTGTCCCACCATAATATCCAGATGCATTGGATTCAGAGACATTTGCAGAATTAAATTTAATAAAAAAAACCCCAGCAATAATCTGACCTATAAAATGGGGGCATAGTTTTGTTTGTTTGTGTATTACCCACATTTCTGAATTGCCCATCTACCTCAAAGAGGGTCTCTCTCTCTCCCTCTCCCTCCCTCCCTCTCCCTGCGTGTGTGTGTGTGTGTGTGTGTGTGTGTAAATGTGGGTTCCTTGCTGTTCTTGAGCTTGGTGGTTCTCTTGCAGACATTTCAATACCAAAGAAAGTAACATCATCACTCTCTATGAGTGGGTTCTCTGTTTATATTTGTTTGTTTTTGAGTGTTGTTTACTGTTTGATTGTTTCTCAGACAAACAATCAAATGGGTAAGGGACAGCCAAATCAGGAAACAACCAAGAACACATTAAACAACACTGTCAGGGCAAACCACTAATACAGAAAAAGAGAGGAAATCCCCCCTCCCATCTTTGGCACTGCTGATGTTCCCAACAGGGTTATGAAACATCTGCAAGAGAGCATCAAGGACCCCCACAGTTCAACCCTGCTGCACAAATATTCTCTTTTATATCTGTCTGTCTGTGTCTGTCTGTCTATCTATCCATCCATCAGCTATCTATCAGCTATCCATTCATCCATGCCTCCATCCACCCACCCACCCACCCACCCACCCACCCACCCACCTATCTATCTATCTATCTATCTATCTATCTATCTATCTATCTATCTATCTATCTATCTATCTATCCTCTCTCTCTAATCCAGTGGTTCTCCACCTGTGGGTCAGGACCCCATTTGGGGTCGAACGACCATTTCACGGGGCTCGCCAAACAACGCAGTCCGCCATTTTTTTCCCCTTTTCCTTAGCTGTGCTATTCCCTTTTATTCTATTGGCTTTTGAATAGAATAGACTCTCTTGAATAGGAGTCTAATTCCATTGGCTTTCAAAAGCCAATAGGAATTGTCCAGGCTGTCTCTGCCCTGCTGAGCCCGCCAAAAGTCCCATTCTGCAAAGGGTGCTGCACCAGTTGAGTAGTCCTCGACTTACGACTGTTTGAGTAGTCCTCGACTTACGACTGGTTGGGGGTCGCGGCATTAAAAAGGTTGAGAACCACTGCTAATCTAATCTATCTATGTAAATGTGTATGTATATGTATTTTATATAAATATGAAAAGAGTATATCTAATTGTTCCGTAGTTGAGCAGACAGTCTGAAGTAAAAAGCTTCAAGTTAAAACCTTGCCACTTTCAACTGGAGATCCAGACAACAGGAGATCTAGAGATCAGGAGATTTTACTCCTTAGTATCCATTTTCCCTTATCAAGATCAAGTGAAACGGAAAGATATTTGATTTTTCTGTATCCCTCTATTCGCGGTGCCAAATTCCTGCAGCTCAGATTTGCCGGTTCGCTCACCCATGGTTTCTACGTAATCCGTGCAACCATCCACAGTTAGGATTTGGTCGGGCGAGTAGAAGTGGGCGTTTCCAAAATCCAGAAGCTTCAACAGGTTGGGCTCAACAATCACCATGTTTTCAGACCGCAGATCCAGGTGTAGGATGTCCTGTTTGTGAAGATACTCGACAGCGCTGAGAATCTGCCACAGGTAGTCCCTGACCTGCACTTCTGAATAGGAAGTCCTGGGAAAGAGAAGACGATAAAAGCACAAAGGGGGTCACAGGTGCCCCAAAAGTTTGACTCGGCCGAGAGAGGCCAAGAAAATCAGCCTTAAGGGATAGGACCAGAGGCAGGCAGTCTTCGACTGTACGGTCATAATTGAGCCCAAAATTTCTGTTGCTAAGCGAGACATTTGTTAAGTGGGTTTTGCCCCGTTTTACAAACTATCTTGGCATAGTTGTTAAGTGAATCACTGCAGTTGTTAAGTTAGCCACCCGGTTGAATCTGGCTTCCCCCATTGACTTTGCTTATCAGAAGTTTGCAAAAGGGGATCAAATGATCCTGGGGCGCTGCGACCGTCATAAGTATGAGTCAGTTGCCAGCAATCTGAATTTTGACCACGTGACCATGGGGATGCTGCAACGGTTGTAAATGTGAAAACGGTCCTAAATCATTTTTTCAGTGCTGCTGTAACTTCAAACGGTCACTAAATGAAATGTCGTTATGTCGAGGACCGCCTGTAGTGCTGGATGGGATGCATGCAAAATCATCCCATCTTATTCAGAGCTATAGTGTGTAGAATCATCAGGAGACTGTTGGTCCTTGACTTACGACCACAATAGAGACCAGAATTGAGACTTGAGCGAAGTGAGTAATCATGGTCCCTATTGCAGTTGTAACAACCCTTTAAAGGAGTCGCACCTTATTTTACTACGTTTTTAGCCATGGTTGTTAAGTGAATCACTGCAGTTGTTAAGTGAATCACATGGTCGTTAAGTGAATCCAGCTTCCTCCATTAACTTTGCTTGTTCGAGCTAACTGTTAAAAGAGTCGCACCCTATTTTACTACCTTTTTAGCCATAGTTGATAAGTGAATCACTGCGGTTGTTAAGTGAATCACATGGTAGTTAAGTGAATCCGGCTCCCCCCCTCTCCATTAACTTTGCTGGTTCATGCCAACCACGAAGGTCGCAAGTGACAATTATGTGACCCCGGAAGGCTGCAGTTGCTGTAAACACATGCCGGGTTGCTAATTTTGATCAGGAATGTTGCAATGGTCATAAGTGCAAGGAACTAAGTCTAAGTCCCTTTTTTTTAAGCACCGTCATAACTTTGAAAGGTTGTTAAAAGAATGGTTGTAAATTGAGGACCGCCTGTAGTTGGCCAAATAGAGGAAATATCCCTACTTACCTTCCAGCTAAGGCATGAAGCAGCTCGGGCCCCACGCAGAGTTCGACAATCAGCACAAGGTGGCGTGGACTCACATAGGCGCCCTGCAGTTGCCCTATGTTGGCGTGGTGCAGCTTCCTTAGGATCTGGTATTCCTGTAGGATGGCGTCTTTCTCTTCCGGCTGATACGGGATGATTTTGGCAGCCAGTGGATTTCCGCTGAATTTTTCTCGGCATTGCTTGATGATGCTGAAGCGGCCTCTGATCCAGAGGGGGAAAAAAGACAACCAACATCATGGGTTTACTTTCAAAAATAAACTGGACAAACTTTTGATCGGGATGGAATAAGATCTCCTGCTCAGGCAAGGGGGTTGGACTAGATGACCCACAAGGTCCCTTCCAACCCTATGATTCTATGAGGTCTTCCATTTCTAAAATCCTAAAAAAAAATTGTGATTGAATGGGATCATTTCCTGGTGTTAAACTGGGATCAGTACCGCACGTGGAGAAAAAAGTGCTAAATCTAACCCCTCAACAGATTGTCCTTGACTTAAAACCATTCATTTAGTGACCGTTCAAAGTTACAACGGCACTGAAAAGAGTGACTCATGACTGTTTTTCACACTTGTGACCCTTGCAGCATCCCCAGGGTCACGTGATTAAAATTGACAACTGGCTCGTATTTACGACGGTCGCAATGTCCCTGGGTCACGTGATCCCCGTTTGCGACCTTCTTCCAAGAAAAGTCAATGGGGAAGCCAGATTCACTTAAGAACCATGTGACTAATTTAACAACTGCAATTATTCGCTTAACAACTCTAACAGGGAAGGTCGTAAGATAGAGCAAAATTCATTTAACAACTGTCTCGCTTAGGAACAGAGATTTTGGGCTCCGTTGTGGTTGCAGGTTGAGGACTATCTGTAATGTGTCAGCTAAACTGGGTACTGATATCTTCTTCCAGTTACATCAGTGGTTCTCAACCTTTTTAATGCTGTGACCCCCAACCAGTCGTAAGTCAAGGACTACTCAACCGGTCGTAAGTCGAGGACTACTCAACTGGTGCAGCACCGTTTGCAGAATGGGACTTTTGGCGGGCTCAGCAGGGCAGAGACAGCCTGGACAATTCCTATTGGCTTTTGAAAGCCAATAGAATTAGACTCTATTCAAGAGAGTTTATTCTATTGGCTTTCCAAAGCCAATAGAATAAAAGGGAGTAGCACAGCTAAGGAAAAGGGGAAAAAAATGGTGGGCTGCATTGTTTGGCGACCCCCATGAAATGGTCGTTCGACCCCAAATGGGGTCCCGACCCACAGGTGGAGAACACTGCTTTACATGGCTTGGAGCCAAGTTACCTGTGTGGCAGCCCAAAGGTGCTTTTTCAGTAGACAAGTGGACTTTCTTGTTTCTCCTTTGAAGACGTTTCGCTTCTCATCCAAAAAGCTTCTTCAGCTCTGACCAGATGATTGTTGGAAGGATTGATACTCTTTGCAGACAGAATATAAATCCTTCCATCCTCCACTATTCAGACAAAGCTGAAGAAGCTTCTTGGATGAGAAGCAAAACATCTTCAAAAAAAAAAAGAAGAAGAAGAATGTCCAGAGGCCTCCTGAAAAAAAAAAGTATCTTTGGGACAACCATGACCTGGATGACTGAGAACCTCCATGGACTTTCTGCCGGACAGCCATTTTCCAAAAATCTCTACCTGTTGAATTGGATCCGGCAAGTTGGCCACGCTGCAGTTGCTGTCAGTCAAAGAATGTCGCTGGTTGGGGACTGGAAGTCCTCGACTTATGACCACAATTAAGCCCAAACTTTCTGTTGCTCAGCCAGACAGTTGTTAAGTGAGTTTTGCTCCATTTTTACCAATTTTCTTGCCAAAGTTGTTACGTGAATGACTGCAGTTGCATGGTCATTAAGCGAATCTGGCTTCCCCATTGCTTGTCAGGAGGTCGCAAAAGGGGATCACATGATCCCAGGACACTGCAACCGTCGTAAATATGAGTGAGTAAGCAAGGGTCTGTGTTCAGTCCTCGAGTCAACGGCGAATGAATACAGCACATTCTGTAATTCCAACAGCCCTTTATTTGAAGTAGTTCTCTCTCCGTCACAGCTCTGAGGCTCGCAGGCCTCTCTGACTCCTTTTAATAGCGTCCCCGGGCAAAAAGGTAACATTTGGCGCGAAGCTGGTGCCAGCCAGTCTGGTCCCAGGCAGCTTGCAACTGCCCGGGACCATTGCAACATCCCGAGCCTGCTTTTGCAGGCTCAGGACACAACACCCCTTCCCCCCCGGATGAGACTTATCAACTATAGAGATAGTTATACGCGATCTCAACACGAGCGTAGTGTGCCAACCCCAAACCTGCACATCTATTGCAGCTGTGCAATAGCCACACCACAAATGGTACTGGGCTATTGTTCTGGAATTAACTACCCAACGCTCACACTCCCATTTTCCATAACAGTAGGCACCCTCTCACTTTCCTTGCTTGGACAGCAGGGTTACAAAGTCCTCATGATACTTGGGAGATCTTTTTACTCTCTGTGACCTCCTTAGATTCTGAGAACCCCCTACTTCTTCTTGTGCAGAGGATGAAGTGGAGTTGCCCCCTCTTTCAAACCCTGGTGGTCCCTGTGAACTGTGTCCCGTTGCCTGGCCTGCTTGCTTGCCCACCGGGCTCGTCAGACCAGGACTTTGCTCCCCCATGAACCTGGTTGACCTGCCTAACTGTAGGCTCTCGGGCCCTTCTTTATGCCTGCCAATGTTTGGCATTTCTGTAGAGCCCTCCAAGTCCACAATGGACTTATCAAGGGGATGCATCCCTTCACTCCCAAGCCCCGTAACAGGATTGTCTGGGGTTTCTGCAGTGCCCCAATACTCAGTTGCCCCCCAATCTATGCCAGAGGTGCCAGAATTGGGATTTGCCTCTCTGACCACCTCCCTGTGTGAAGACTTCCTTTTGGAAGCAGTAGCAAACTTGACTGGGCCAACTTGACTGTTTGTGTGCCAGTTCTCTTGCAATGTTTGGGTTATTTGGATGCTCCCGGTTATTCTCCCTGACTGGAGTACTGAATGGTAGTTGTGAATGATGAGTATGCCCTTGGGTGACTCCCTGGCTGGAGTAGGCACTGGTGCCTGTATGCTTTCTTGTTCCCTTGAATTCCTGTTTGGAACACTTGCGGAATCTTGGAACAGGCCGTCTTTGGCCTCTCCGTCTGGCCCCGGCTGCTGCCAACACCTTTCCCTTTGCCTATAATGGTCCCTCTCCCCCCCCCCCCGGAGAAAGCCCAGGAGTTGCAGAGGGTAAGTCTAGTCTTGTGCCCAGCTGATCGATATGCTGCCGAAGGACACGACCGTTGTCCAAAGAGACCTCATATGACAATGGATCAGTAACCTTGCATACTACGGCAGGAACCCACAAGTGACCGGGCCCGTAGTTCCGAGTCCATACTGGGGCACCCACTTGCAGACACCGCGGTGCCCTGGGTTGGGTGACCTTAGGAGGCAGTCTGTCCGGGTGCAACCTGTCAAGTTTGGTGATCAGTTTGCGCCCCCAACGGAGTTCAGCTGGGCTCTTCCCAGTGGAAGTTGAAGGTGTGGTGCGGTAAGCTAGAAGAAAGTCTGCCAACCTGTGGTGCCAGTCCCCGTAGGTCAGTTTCTTTAAAGCAGTGGTTCTCAACCTTTCTAATGCCGTGACCCCATAATACAATTCCCCATGTTGTGGTGACCCCCAAGTGGGTGTGGCCACCAATAAGAGGGAGTAGGACAGCTAGGGAAAAGGGAACAAAATGGCGGACAGCATGGTTTGGCGACCCCCGTGAAATGGTCATTCGACCCCAAATGGGGTCCCGACCCACAGGTTGAGAACCACTGCTTTAAAGCATCCTTGGTGATGCGGACCATCCGTTCAGCCATACCGTTGGTGGAAAGGTGGAAAGGTGCAGAGGTGGCATGATGAATCATGCTGGCCTCCAAGAAAGCTTGAAACTCAAAAGAAGTGAATTGAGGACCATTGTCAGACACCAGAACATCTGGGAGCCCATGTGCAGCAAAAATCCCTCTCAATACTTGAATGGTCTTGGCAGCAGTGGTGGAAGAGACAGGTACAACCTCAAGCCACTTTGAATAGCTGTCAACAAGGACCAAGAAGAATTGACCCTGAAAGGGCCCAGCGTAATCTACGTGCACCCTAGATCAAGGTGACCGTGTTTCCTCCCATCTATGTACAGGAGCCTGAGGCATTTCCGGGGGTGAGCGCTGACACAAGTGGCATCTGTTCACTTGAGCCTCTATCTCCCTGTCTAACCCTGGCCACCATAAATGGCTGCGCACAAGCGCCTTCATCCTGACAATGCCAGGATGGCCCTCATGAAGGGAAGCCAAGACCCTAGGCCTCATTGAGGTAGGAATAACAACTCTGCTGCCCCACAACAGACAACCCTGAAAAGTGGATAACTCATGCTTCTTAAGCCAGAAACTCTGAAACTCAGTACCTGGACAACTCTCTGGCCATCCAGACAAAACCCAGAACAATACACGAGTGAGTGTGAAGTCCGTGGCTGATTCAGCAGCCACATCCCTGGCATTTAAGGGCAACTCAGGCAACGCCTGAATGGAAAGAATGTTGATGGCAGGGGCAGGGGCAGCCTCTACCATTTGTAAAGGTAATCTACTAAGGCCATTAGCATGGCCCATTTCCTTGCCAGGTTTGTGAACCAAAGAAAAGTCATAGGCTGACAGAAAGATGGACCATCTCAGCATTCTGGGGGAGATGATATGGGGGGGTTTGTTTGTTCGTAGTAAACAACCCCAACAGAGGCTTATGGTCAGTGCAGACCGTGAAGTGTCTGCCATATACAAAATCATGGAATTTTTTAATATCAGCAACAATGGCCAAGGCTTCTCTATCTATCTGAGCGTAGTTTCGCTCAGCAGAAGACAAAGTTCTGGAGTAATATGCAACAGGAACCTGAGTTCCATCAGGTCTTAAATGGCTAAGTACAGCTCCCACCCCATAAGGGGAAGCATCACAAGCAATGCACACAGGAAGAGTTTCATTAAAATGTGCAAGCACATCATTTGATGTAAGTAAGGCCTTGACCTCATTGAAGCTTTCTTCATGTGCTTGTGACCACTGCCACACTGCCTCTTTGTCTAAGAGCCGATGAAGCGGCTCAGCTACATTAGTTTTGTTAGCTATGAATGCATTATAAAAGTTCAAGAGGCCCAGAAAAGCTTGTAATTCAGCTTTAGATTTAGGCCTAGGAGCCTGCAGGATAGCCTTTAATTTAGACTCAGCAGGGTGAATGCCCTTGGCATCTATTCTGAATCCCAGGAAATCTGTAGAAGACACTCCAATTTTGCATTTATTTTTTTTAAGCTTGAGGTCTGTTTTCCTGAAACGCAGCAGAACAGCCCTCAATAATAATAATAATAACAATAATAATAATAATAATAATAATAATAATAATAATAATAATAATGTTAGACTAGAAAATAAGATCAGCAAGTTAAGATCACATGCAAGCAAGCTAGAACAGATGAAAGAAAAGAAGCTGAAGAACAAGAAGACCAAAGAATACCTAATCAAGAAATACCACTTAGAAACAAGGAAGATCAAGGAAGCACTGGAAATAATAAAGCAACAAATAACAGCTATAGCCAGGAAAATCAGTAGATATGAAGCTCGAATTGCAAACTATAGGCAGAACCTCCAATTTCAATCCAATCAGAAACGTTTCTACCAATCCATCAATGGAGAAACTGCAAGGAATCAGTCAGTACCTGACAAGGAAGAAACAGTGCAGTTCTGGAAGCAGATATGGGATAACCCAAAGAAATACAACAAGGATGCGGCTTGGTTAAAAGAGGTGGATGCAAATAAAACAGAAGTTGAAATGAAAGAACTAGTAATAACAACAAAAATGGTAGAAAAAAGAGCAAAGAAAATCAAAAATTGGTCAGCACCAGGTGAAGATGAACTGCATGGGTTTTGGTTGAAACATCTAACTGTTATACACCCACTCATTGCCAAGCAGTTCAACAATATACTACAAGGAGGAGAAATTGAAAAGTGGCTAACAACTGGGAAAACCTACCTAATAATGAAAAATCCAGCAAAAGGGGCAACACCAGGTAACTACAGGCCAATTACCTGCTTACCAACAACTTTCAAATTACTAACTGGTGTGGTAGCTGATGCAGTACAACAGCATCTAGTTGAAAACAATCTCTTTCCACCTGAGCAGAAAGGAAACCGCCCCAATAGCAGAGGAACAAAAGATCAACTCCTAATAGACAAAATGATCTTGGAAAACTGCAAGAGAAGGAAGACCAACCTGAATGTGGCATGGATTGACTACAAAAAGGCATTTGACTCTCTGCCACATGATTGGATAATCAAGTGCCTAGAAATAACAGGAGTCAGTAGAAACATCAGAAAATTTGTGCAAAGATCGATGGCACAATGGAAGACACAGTTGCAGATCAATGGTGAGAAGCTGGGAGAGGTTAATATCAAGAGAGGAATATTTCAAGGAGATTCATTATCACCATTACTATTTGTTATTGCACTGTTTCCTCTGTCAACAATACTGAATAACTCAGGACATGGCTATCAAACATCAAAAACATCTGCCAGACTATCCCACCTCCTTTACATGGATGATCTGAAGCTGTATGGAAAAACATCATCTGAAATAGAATCGCTGCTCAACACTGTCCGTATATATAGCCAAGATATTGTAATGGAGTTTGGCTTGGACAAATGTGCCACACTTACTATCAAACAAGGAAAAATAATGAAAACTGAAGGAATCAAGATGCCCCACGAAAATAACATTAAGAGTCTGGATGAGGAAGAGTACTACAAATACTTGGGTATCCTTCAAGCTGACAACATCAAGCACACTGAAGTCAAGAAAAAGATTAGAGGTGAATACATCAAGAGAGTGAAGAAGATCTTAAAATCCAAACTCAATGGAGGAAATACCATAAAGGCAATCAACACCTGGGCAATCCCAGTCATTAGGTACACAGCTGGAATAGTGGACTGGACTCAAGCAGAACTAAAAGCAATGGATAGGCAGACCAGAAAAATAATGACAATGAATCATGCCCTTCATCCACGCAGTGACATTGATAGACTTTATCTACCAAGGCAAATAGGTGGGCGTGGAATGCTACAAGTACATCAGATGGTTGAAGAAGAAAAAATGGCTTTGGAAGAATATCTGAAGAACAATGATGAAGATGCACTGAAATTAGTATATCAGGAAGGCTTACTGACTACTGGAGAGACCAAACTGGCCTACAAGAAAGACCAAATGAAGAACAGAATAGAGGCATGGGAAGACAAAGCACTACATGGCCAATACATGAAAAAAATAGCTGGGAAAGCAGATAATAATAAACCTGGCAATGGCTAAGAGCAGGAAAATTGAAGAAAGAGACCGAGGGACTAATTCTGGCTGCACAAGACCAAGCCTTAAGGACAAATGCATACAAAGTCAAAATTGAGAAGACAGCAACAGACAGTAAGTGCCGCCTATGCAAAGAAGCTGAAGAAACAGTGGACCACCTGGTAAGCTGTTGCAAGAAGATTGCACAGACTGACTACAAGCAGCGCCATGACAAAGTAGCAATAATGGTGCATTGGAAGATCTGCAAAAAATATCATTTGCCTGTAAGCAAAAACTGGTGGGATCATAAAATAAAGTCATAGAAAATGATAAAATTAAACTGCTCTGGGACTTCAGAATTCAAACAGACAAGCACCTGCAACATAACACCCCAGACTTAACAATTGTCGATAAGAAAGACAAAAAAGTCTGGATAGTGGATGTGGCAGTGCCTGGAGACAGCAGAATAGAAGAGAAAGAACTGGAGAAGATAACAAAATACAAAGACCTACAAATAGAAATAGAAAGACTGTGGCAAAAGCAAGCAAGGGTAGTACCAATAGTCATAGGCTCCTTGGGTGCAATCCCAAAACAACTGGAGCACTACTTGAACACCATTGGCATTGACAAATTCGCTATTAGTCAATTGCAAAAGGCGGCCTTATTAGGAACTACTTCCATCCTGCGACGATACCTGTAATACCATCAAACATCCACATCTGCCTATCCCAGGTCCTGGGTAAGGACTCGATAGATAGACAAAATGCCAAATCCAGTCTGAACATCTGGCTGACTGTGCGATGATCCATAATAATAATAATAATAGTAGTAAAGTTGGAAGGGACCTTGGAGGTCATCTAGTCCAACCCCCTGCTCGGGCAGGAAACCCTACACCATTTCGGACAAATGGCTGTCCAGTCTCTTCTTAAAAACTTCCAGTGTTGGAGCATTTACTGCTTCTGGAGGCAAGCTGTTCCACTGATTAATTGTTCTCACTGTCAGGAAGTTTCTCCTTAGTTCTAGGTTGCTTCTCTCCTTGATTAGTTTCCACCCGTTGCTTCTTGTCCTGCCTTCAGGTGCTTGGAAAATAGCTTAATTCCCTCTTCTTTATGGCAGCCCCTGAGATATTGGAATACTGCTATCATGTCCCCCCTTGTCCTTCTCTTCGTTAAACTAGACATACCCAATTCTCGCAACCGTTCCTTATATGTTTTAGCCTCCAGTCCCCTAATCATCTTTGTTGCTCTTCTCTGTACTCTTTCTAGAGTCTCAACATCTTTTTTACATCGTGGTGACCAAAACTGGATGCAGTATTCCAAGTGTGGCCTTACCAAGGCATTGAAGAGTGGTATTAATACTTCACGTGATCTTGATTCTATCCCTCTGTTAATGCAGCCTAGCACTGTGTTGGCCTTTTTGGCAGCTGCAGCACACTGCTGGCTCCTATTTAAGTGATTGTCTACTAGGACTCCGAGGTCCCTCTCACAGTTACTACTATTGAGCATGGTGCCACCTATGCTGTACTTGTGCATTTGGTTTTTCTTGCCTAAATGTAGAACCTTGCTTTTTTCACCATTGAATTTCATTTTGTTAGTTAGTGCCCAGTGTTCAAGTCTGTCCAGATCCTTCTGTATCTGAAGCCTGTCTTCTGGAGTGTTGGCTATTCCTGCCAGCTTGGTGTCGTCTGCAAATTTGATGAGTTCCCCATCTATCCCTTCATCCAAATCGTTGATGAAGATGTTGAAGAGTACTGGGCCCAGAACAGAGCCCTGGGGCACCCCACTACACACTTCCCTCCATATAGATGCAGTTCCATTGAGGACCACTCGCTGAGTACGGCGGGTCAGCCAGCTACGGATCCATCTGGTGGTGGTTCTGTCTACCCCACATTTTTCTATCTTGTCAAGTAGTAGGTTGTGATCTACTTTATCAAATGCCTTACTGAAGTCCAAGTAAATTATGTCCACAGCATTCCTCTGATCCACTAATCTCTCAGCTAAATTTTGAGTGGATTCTCCTGCTATTAGGACATCATCAAAATAGGGGCAAACCCCTGGTATACCTCTCAGGGTGTTTTCCATTACACTTTGGAAAATTCCAGGAGCTACATTTACTCCAAATTGTAGTCTTCTGACTTTGAATGCCCCACTATAAGTTACAATAGTTTGTGCTTCAGCAGCAGCTTCATCAACAGGTAACTGTTGATAAGCCTGTGCTAAATCCAGCTTTGCAAAAACACGCCCCACTTTGAGGGAGGCCAAAATGTGGCTGACTACAGGTACAGGATATGCATGCTGTTGCAATGCCTTGTTTAAAGTGCATTTGTAATCTGCACAGATGCGAATGTCCCCATTAGCCTTGAGAGGCGTGACTATGGGAGTTTCCCAAGGACTTGAGTCAGCAGGTTCTAAGACACTTTGCTGAATCAATTTGTCCAATTCAGCATCAATTTTCCCTTTCAAAGCAAAGGGTACTCTCCTTGCCTTTACTCTGATAGGAGAGACAGTGGGGTCCAGTTTCAAGGAAACTGGGGGGCCTTTGTATGCTCCCAGCTGAGGGCTGAAGACATCTGCAAATTCTTTGCAGACTTCCTGTAGACCCAATGTTTGCAAACTGTGAAGCCCTATAACTTGTATTCCCAAGGCCTCAAACCAGTTGAGTCCAATGAGACTCGTGCGTTCACCCCCAACTACCAATATATCTAATGGACCTTCAAAATCCTTGTATTGTACATTAAGGGTGGCCTCCCCCTTAACACACACCTTGGAATCTTGGAAGTCCGTTAAACTTGGCCTGGAACCCACTGCTAGAGCAAATCTTTCTGAAAGTGTGAATGGAAATAATTGAAAGTGCAGACCCAGTGTCCAGTTCCATAACTAATGGAACTCCTTGCAACTTCACCTTAAGTGACAGTTTCTTTTTAAATGGCTTGTGGGTGCCTGTTCTATAAATGCTTCTACGTGATGCACAGAAACCCACCGTATTTTGGCTGGGGACCCTAGTACCTTTCAGGCGCAATTCTTCTCAGGGTTGTACCTTCTGACGGCCCAGACACACAGCTGCTATGTGGCCTTGCTTTCCACATGCTCTACAGATTGCAGAACGGAACCTGCAGTCGGTCCTCCTGTGGCGACCTCCACACCCGAAGCACTTGGGTACAGCTGAAGATTTTTCTTTGTCTTCCTTCTGTTTTTTTTCTTTGGCTGGGTAAAGATGATCCACCTCATCTTCAGGATCTTCTTCCGAGCTCTCCTGGACTCCCTCATGGTGCATGGAGACGGCTTCTGGGTTGTTCCTGATAGGCCTCATGTTCTTGACTGCCCCACCTGCTGCCTCTTCTGCAGTGACCTCTCTCAAGGCATCTTGGAATGAAATGTCCTCCTTTGCAAAGAGTCTCTGTTGCAAGTCTCTGTTCCTAAGCCCACATACAAATTGGTCTCTCAACCTTTCTTCTAAGTCTTTAAAATCACAAGGCTTAACTGCTCTTCGTAAGGCTGCAATGTATTCTTTAGCTGATTCACCAGCTCTTTGATCCCTCTGTTCAAAAGTATGTCTCCATGCAATAACAGACAACTTGGGCTGAAAATGTTCCTTCAATATTTTTTTTAAATCTGTATAAGTGACAGATTCAAGAGGAGCAGGGGCTGCCAAATTTTCAGCAATTTCAAATGCATCTTGACCACAGACACACAGCAAAGTAGCGGCCTTCAAGCCATCTTCTCTTACTTGATTTACTCTAAAATAATTTTCTACCCTGGCAACATAAGACTCCCATCTTTCTGGGTGCATGACATCGAATTCAGACAGTCTCCCTATCTTCGCCATTCTTGCTTCTCTGGTAGGAAGGGGTCTATCAGCCACCTTACCTCCAGCGACGCTGTACTGGCAGGCCAGGTGCTGAGTTTAACGCCGTCTTCCTCTCTTCAGGACTCTTGGGTAAGCTTACAATTCTTCTTTTTGTTTTTTGTAAGCCATCCCATCCTCGTCGCCAGTGTTGAGTCCTTGAGTCAACGGCGAATGAATACAGCACATTCTGTAATTCCAACAGCCCTTTATTTGAAGTAGTTCTCTCTCCGTCACAGCTCTGAGGCTCGCAGACTTCTCTGACTCCTTTTAATAGCGTCCTCCTAAGATCACCCAACTCACGTAACATTTGGCACGCTTCCGCGCCTCGCGCATGCGCGCGAAGCTGGCGCCAGCCAGTCTGGTCCCGGGCAGAAAAATGGTCATGTTCACTTTTTTCAGTGCTATTGTAACTTGAAACGGTCACTAAATGAATGATTGTAAGTCGAGGACTGACTTTCAATAGGTGAAGCTTCAGGAGTGATCTGATTCTTTCCTTAAAGCTTTTCCCTCACCCATTGCATAAACGGTGACTCATTTGTTGTGCAGAATTTCAAAAATTAATTCTGGGTGTTCACTTCTAGCCTAGCCCAGATACGCAGCTGTTGGCTAAAATATTTTCAACCACAACAAGCACTCCCTGGAAAAACTTTATAAAGTTTCAGCTCTTTCCCACACTACTTTTGGCTGCTGAATTTCTATCTTTCTCTCTCTTATCTCTCCATCTATCTTCTGTATGTCTGTATATCTCTGTCAAGTCTGTATCTCCAAATCTCTCTCTCTCCCTCCCTCCCTCTCTCTCTCTCCTGTATTTCTATCTTTCTTTCAACTCTCTCTCTCTCTCTCTCTCTCTCTCTCTCTCTCTCTCTCTCTCTCTCTCTCTCTCTCTCTCTCTCTCTCCATCCATCTACCTATCATCTATTTACCCCTGCCTTAAAGAAAACACTGCTGATAGGATCCATTTACAATTCCTTTTTTTAAAAAAAACAGTGTGGTCATTTATTTCATTTGCAAATAAAGAGAATGATCCAGATAAGAACCTTACGAGTTCCCAGCGTCTCATTCTCAGTTTATTCTTTGGGAACCTTGCTAGATAGCCAGATCAATCAACCAAAGGCCAGACCTTGAAAAGAGGGGGGGGGGGGGTGTCTCCTTTATATCAAATTATTGCTGCAACTCATCCAAGAAGGGGTGCATTGAGGATCTTAAAAGGACATTTCAGCAAGATTTATTTTCGTTGTAAAGACTCACTGAGAGTGAATGGGTTGCCATATAAATTTTAGAAAGAAAGAAAGAAAGAAAGAAAGAAAGAAAGAAAGAAAGAAAGAAAGAAAGAAAGAAAGAAAGAAAGAAAGAGGAAGGAAGGAAGGAAGGAAGGAAGGAAGGAAGGAAGGAAGGAAGGAAGGAAGGAAGGAAGGAAGGAAGGAAGGAAGGAAGTTGGCGTACAGGTAGTCCTTGACTTAAAACAGTTCAATGTTAAAATGGCACTGAAAAAATTGACATGACCACTTTTCACACTTACGACCGTTGCAGCACCCCATGATCAACATTCGAACACTGGGCAACTGACTCATATTTACGACGGTCGCAGTGTCCCAGGGTCACATGATTCCCCTCTGTGCCCTTCTGACAAGCAAAGTCAATGGAGGGGGGAGCCAGATTCACCTCACAGCCGTGTGGCTAACTTCACAACCGCAGGGATTCAACTTAGCAACTGTGGCAAGAAAGGCCGTAAAATGGGACACAGCCCCCTTAACAGAGGTCTCATTTAGCAGCAGAAACTCTGGGCATAATTCGAGGACCACCTGGATATCCCGTACCTTTTAATCTCGGTCTGGAAGGCATAGGTCTGGTGCGTTGGTGGGGCTGCCATCCTGTTCTCTTCCTCTTGAGCCTGAAATGCTGAAAGAGGGCGGGAAGAAAGGACAAATTCTAAATTAAAACACGGTTATCGGAGTAGATAAAGTGCTCTTAACATAACGCTGACACTCTGATGCTGCACTTAGTTTCCCAGGAGGGAGCAGGGCCCGGAGCCTCCACCACTCCCCTTAATACTGGTTTTATTACCATTATTATTCTTAACCCTAATCCTTCTGCATGGCTCATTGTGGCTTTCAATTAATGAAAAGAAAGAAAGATGAAGGGCGGACATGATAAGCAGTGTTCCAATATCTCGGGGGCTGCCCCAAAGAAGAGGGAGTCAAGCTATTTTCCAAAGCTCCTGAAGGCAGGACAAGAAGCAATGGATGGAAACTGATCAAGGAGAGAAGCAACCTGGAACTAAGGAGAAACTTCCTGACAGTTAGAACAATTAACCAGTGGAACAACCTGCCTCCAGAAGCGGTGAATGCTCCAACACTGGAAGTTTTTAAGAAGAGACTGGACAGCCATTTGTCTGAAATGGTATAGAGTCTCCTTCCTGAGCAGGGGGGTGGACTAGATGACCTCCAAAGTCCCTTCCAACTTTATTATTACTATTATTATTATTATTATTATTATTATTATTATTATTATTATTATTATTATGGATCATCGCACAGTCAGCCAGATGTTCAGACTGGATTTGGCATTTTGTCTACCTATCAAGGATAGGCAGATGTGGATGTTTGATGGTATTACAAATATCGTCGCAGGATATCTGTTATTATATTATATTATTATTATATTATTATATATATTATTATTAGATTATTATATTATATTATTATTATTATTATTATTATTATTATAAGGTAGTCCTCAATTTACAACCATTTGTTTAGTGACCGTTCCAAGTTACAACAGCACTGAACAAAATGACATGATCAATTTTCACATTTGCGACCATCGCAAAAATCCCCATGGTCATGCGGTCAAAATTCGGACGCTTTGAACTGACTCATATTTATAACCACTCCAGTTTCCAAGGGGTGACGTGATCCCCTTTTGCCACTTTCTGGCAAGCAAAGTCAACGGAGAAGGCAGATTCACTTAATGGCCATGTTGATTTGCCTAATCGTTGCAGATTCACTTAACAATCAAAGTGATCCCTTTAACAACCAATCAGACGGGTCAAAACTCGCGTAACAAATGTCTCGCTTGGCAAGATAAATTTTGGGTTCAATTCTGGTCATATGTCGAGGACTACCTGTAGTTAATTTCTTCCAAGAATTCCAATTTTCGTTGGGATTGAGGAAACATCCAGATCAAGAAAAAAAAAAAGGTAGGTTGTGTGGCGATAAACATTCCTTGCTGAATTTAGAGGCTGACCTAGGCTGGTCAGTCTTACCGCTGAGAGGAGCGGCATATAAAGGTGAAAATAAATGCATATTAAATAATAATGTTTTAAAGAAGTCAGCATGAAAAGGACCCCAGAGTTCAGTGATGAGCTACAAATATTCACTCCTGTTGAGAAAGCGAATACCTGCTTGATCTTCTTCACCAATTTTCACTTTGGGGGTTGGGTAGCTGTAGGGACCCACGCCGGCTGGGCTCACGCAGGCAATGCGAAAGGAGTAGACCAAACCGCGAGGAAGGTGTTCAACTGTGTAACAGCAAGCCGGGATGTCACTGGCCAGGGTTTTCCACTCTCCATCTTGGCCAAGAAGCAAAAGAAGGAAAAAAATTAATATTAAATAAA